>NC_091126.1:164472703-164740203 GCF_040183065.1 Periplaneta americana | reverse complement strand
AATCTTACCTCAATTTTCTTGAAAAAAACCTTGATACTCATAATTTTAGAATAGTAATTATTGGTGATTTCAATTGTCCTGGTATGGATTGGTCAACTGGTTTTAATCTTAATGATATTCATTACTACTCTGAAATTAAGTCCAGTGATTTATATTCCTCGTCTTGCCTTCTGGGATTAAACCAAATTAATTTCACTGTCTCAAGTAAAAATCTACTTGATCTTGTCTTTACTAATATTATTAATAGTACAGTAAAACTAGCCAATCATTCTCTAGTTTTGGAGGATTCTTATCATCCATCTATATCCATTAATCTTGAAGTGTATTTGTCGTTACCTGATCACTGCCAATCTAGTACCTTCATAAATTATTCTCAAGGTGATTACTTGAAACTCTATTCCACTCTATACAATCATGATTGGAATTCCATATATCAAACTACTGATGTTAACGTTGCTGCTAACGCGTTATCCCAGATTATGAACAAAGCTATTTCTCTTGCTGTTCCTGTCACTTTCGTAAAAAAATCGCACTATCCTAAATGGTTTTCAAATACCTTGCGTATACTTATTAGGAAAAATAACAAAGCACATAGAAATTTTAAGAAATTCAAAACTGATCACCATTATCAAATTTTTTTCCAATTACAGAAAACAAGTTAAAGCTATGATTAAATCTGACAAATTTAAATGGTTACAATCCATTGATGAAAATTTGAAGAATGAACCTAATAAATTTTGGAAAAACGTAGAATCTTTTCGTAAATCCAATAATTATCCCACCGAATTATTAATAAATGGGATTCACATTACCGATCAGCAAGAAATTGCTAATGCATTTGCTAATCAATTCAAATCGATTCAAAAACAGCCTAATTCTAATCTCTGTTTGTTGGAGTATAATTCTACTGACTTCTTATCCTTACCTAAAATTACAGTTGAAGACGTTTCTTTAGCCATAAAAAAGCTTAAACCTAATAAATCAAAGGGCACTGATGGCATTCCTAATTTTATTATTAAGGGATGTTCTAATATTCTAATACCCGTTTTAACCTTTATATTTAATTTAAGTTTATTAACCGGTACATACCCTATGCTTTGGAAAGAAGCATCCGTTATTCCTATCTTTAAGAATGGTAAAAAAAAATGTTGTTTCCAATTATAGACCTATTTCAATATTAAACAATTTCTCAAAAATTTTTGAAAAAATAATCCACAAACATGTTTCATTTTATGTTAAGAATAAAATTAATTCAGCACAACATGGTTTTACTAAAGGTAAATCAACAACTACAAACTTAGTATCCTACCTTAGTCTTGTAATGCCTGTTGTTGAAACCCAAGTTCAAATTGACTCAATTTATATCGACTTTAGCAAAGCGTTTGATGTTGTACCTCACAATATTCTGATAAATAAATTTAAAAACTTTGGTCTCTCTTCTAACTACGTGAGCTGGTTTGAAAACTACTTAACTAATAGACAATGTTGTGTTGGTCTTGGTGATTCTCTCTCGGACCCATTTAATTGTTTATGTGGAGTTCCCCAAGGATCTACATTGAGCCCTCTATTATTTTTATTATTTATTGATGACATATGTAAAAGAATAAGTTCAAACTACCTGTTATTTGCTGATGATCTCAAAATCTTTCGCTCAATAAATAGTTCTGCCGATTGCCAAACTCTTCAAAATGATATTAACTCCATTGAACTTTGGTCTGACATTAATGGAATGAAAATTAATGAAACAAAAACTTTTGTCATTTCGTACTCTCGAAAAACTACTTGCATAAAATTTAATTATTCTCTTAATAACGCCTGTATTATTAGGAAAAATTCTATAAAAGATCTTGGTGTACTACTCGATTCTAAATTATACTTTCACGATCATGTTCAATATATTTATAATCATTCAATAAGAATGCTTGGTTTAATAAGGTCTATAACCTATTCTTTTTCTACTCCTGAGTCACTATTAATTCTATACTTTACTTTGGTTCGCTCTAAACTTGAATATGCAACTGTAGCCTGGAATTCCATTACTTCAACCGATTCGGTTAAATTGGAAAATATTCAAAGAAAATTTATTTCCTTATGTGCTTTTCGATATATACCCAATTCCACTGACTTTAACTATGATATTACCTGTAAATATTTTAACTGTTTTAGCCTTTATGCTAGACGTCTAAATCTTGATTAGCAATTTTTTTGCAAAGTTATCAAGGGTGATATTGATTGTGAGTCTATCATAAACAATATCAGCCTTCGTATTCCTACAAAAGATTTAAGATTTCAAAAAAATTTTTATAACCGAAATTCAAAATCACTTTCTCCAGTCTGTAGATGCATAAAATATGCCAATTTGCATGGGCACAATTTAGATCCTTTTAAGGTTTAGTTTCGTTTTTATTATTAGTTTTTACTGTTTGTACTCAATTGTATTCATGTATGTTTTTGTTATTTAAGATATTGTTTATTTTTGTTTTGCACCTTTGTATCTTCTGTTTGTGTATTGTGCTGAACTATAATTGGCCTCTGGCTGTTGTTCAGCACACAAATATTAATAATAAATAAATTAATAATAAATAAATAAATTTATTATTATTATTATTTATTATTATTATTATTATTTATTATTATTATTATTATTAATTATTATTATTAATTATTATTATTATAAATTATTATTATCATTAATTATTATTATCATTAATTATTATTATTATTATTTATTATTATTATTATTATTCTTATTATTATTTCAAATGCATTAGCAACCTCAGGAGCGAAATAATCTTCTATAATTTCACTACCTGTAACACAAAATCAATTTGTGCGAATGTATCTTTCACGATTTCTTAATCATCATCATCATTATCATTATCATCATCATCGTCATCATCTGAATCTAATATCTTGCTCTGTACAGAAAAAGTTCGGTTAAACTTTTGTTCCAATAAGCAGTTCAAATTGTTGTACTCGTAGGTTACTTGCTAAATTTTGTAATACTGTAATTTATGTTTTTGTTTTTTTTTTAAGATGCTTTGTAAAAATTCTTTCAAAATTTAACTATGAGAAGATTGGGCCTACAGGAATCCATTTGCAATTGTCAGCTGGTATTTAGAGAGTTTCGTGTTGTAGGCCTAGGCCTATACAGCTTCTATAGGCATCCGCAGTTTCTGAAATGGAGTTTAGTTTCATTCTAAAGGATTCCTATATTGAGTAATTCGAAGAGCTTTTTCCAATTATATTGGACATTATTACTTTTCCTCCAAGTTATTGAATGCTTTTTTAACTTTGTAAATAGGATTATTGTGTGAATTTGCTTCCGATATAGTAGTATACATTTTTTTCGTAAACAAAGTACTGCTGTCTACAAACTTGAAGGAATAAATTATTCTTTCGACTGTGGTGCTAGATGTTTCAAATTTGTTCCAATAAAGTAATAATTTCCATATATTGACGACTGTATTCTATATACAGAATGAGTAAAAAGTATGGAACAATGCTTGTAAATTTCTTATTTCTAATTTTATGAAGAAACGATTTATACAAAAGTTGTAGGGTACCGGTATCTAAGAAGGAATATGTTGAACATGTTTTCAAATACAATCCTTTTCTTTTATAAACAGTGTGCCAATGAATCTGTTTTTTTTTTTAAATGCCACCATGTATTTATTTCGCCATTTTAGGATTCTTAGATTTCAATATGTATAAAATCATATTTTTTTTTGTCATTTATAAATTATTGCGCGAGCCTATGAAAGTGAAATCTTTGAATGCCATATTTTATGTGTAAACTTTCCTTTTTTCAGTCTTAGGTCTACTTGCAGTAAAGGAAACATATAGGCATAGAGTACCAATTTCACATTACTACATGAACATTATTCTGAAAATTTTGTTTTGAACCCTCACATATTTCATTTTATTCTTTGTACGAAGCAAAATAATTCTACCTGGTGAGAGGAGTTTAGGTAGGCTGCAGAGTAAGCACTGTCCGCATTTCAGGAGAAGATCGGAGCAAGGAATGTGAGTTTTTCCCCCACTATTATAGCTTACCACCAACACGAAACAGACCGAGTTTTGTTTGTCACAGCCGGCCAATGACATCAACCCATCCACCTGCTCCTTCAAGGACGCCGAGTCACTGGCTTACTCTCTCCTTTCACCCCGCAAGGACTGCACTCCCCTCGACTGGATCATCTCGTGAAATTTGGACAGTACTTTATGTGACATAATTAACAGACAAACATGTATAATTTGTAATGGATGAAAGTAAATTTTTTAAAGATTACGAAACAAATTTTATTTTAAGAGTTTGGGGTGAGAAACTTTTAGGCCCGATTGTATAAACCATTTAATCTTAGATCAGAGGTTAAATTGATCCTTGTTTCAGCTGAACTTGGAATTTTGCGTTGTATAAAGTCTAATCTGAGATTAATTTGTCTCAAACTAAAGTCAACTTTGACTGAAGAAATTTCTCCGATTAAGTTAGATGATCCAAGTTCAGTTATTTCTTTTCTGTTTGAAATATACGAGTGACAGATTGTGCAAATAAAATATCCATTATTATTAATATTAATAGATATGTTACGTACATTTATATATATTTCTTTCAATTTTGCCTTAATACACAAACATTCTTATATTTTATAAGGCTCTATCGTGTTCAGCAGTATCAAATAACATAACCTATAATTATATTATGTTTATAACAACCATTAATTATTAATGGATATGATAGGTACATTCATAAATGTTCAATTAACTGTATTACTAAACGAAAATTGTCGTTTTATAAAGCTTTATTATGTTTAGCAGTATCAAACACCATAACACGATAACAACTTGGAGAACAGTCAACCTCCTTCTTATTGTCCGCCATTATTTACATTGAAAAAAAAAAAACAGTGTCTCCAACAGAGTGTAATACGGAAAGTCGCCAAAAAGTAGTTGTAAAGTCGCTAGATTTCTCATTATCAACAAAGAAAGATTAAATTTTGTCACTATGGGGTGCTGAAAAGGTCACCAAAACCCTATTTAAGCAATATAAAAGTTAAAAGAAATTGTTGTTGAAAAAGAGTTAAAATCGCTAGATTGGCAACACTGAACAAACCTGTATAACATGGTCCGCGCATCACGTATTTCACCTGTTTATGCGATGTTGCCAAATCCTTTTCACGTGAACTTAGATTGCATTTGAACCAAGGTAATTTGATCGCAGAAAAGTTTTATACAATAGAAGAAGTGTCTGAACTCGGTTTACTTTTCGATCTTCGATCAAAATTGATCTTTAGTCAGGGAGTTTTATACAATTGGTCCTTAGAAGAACTTGCATAATCTGCATGAGGAGGACAGGCAACAAGAAGGGTTTGCAACTCCCGAGTATTATCTTTGCACTCTGACGAATGGAACACATTGAGAGGTTTTCTAATTAAATCCTCACCTGTCGCCTAGAAGATCGATGGGGTTTTTCATCCTTTCTGACCCTTCCTGCCGGATCAGAACCCGATGCATTTGTCTCACAACTTGTTACATCACGAGACGGCCCGGCGTTTAGATCAGCTGCAGTTTTGGGTTTTGAAGTTGACATCAGTCTCCTGTACACGCCGATTCTCCCTTTCAGTGCCTTCTCCGCATATGACTCTTCATCTGAAGAGCTTCCATTATCTGTAGGGGCAAGCGAGAATATTTAGGCCTACTCAAATTTTCGAAGTGACTTTCTCTTATACGTACTTACTTAGCACTTGATTTAGATCACTCTGTTTAGAATGTTGTTATAGGCCAGTGATGTCAAAGCAAGCGCATTTTTCTGACCTTGACATCGTGCGCGGGCATCAAGCGCTAAATATGGAAAGAGGAAGGATTGTGCATATGAATAAGCAGCCTGTTCGATTAAGAAAACAGTGGTGTACAAACTTCAAACGGAACGTGAAATTTTATGTCATATAATATTCTCTGTAAAACAAAAGTTTAATATCAAATTTCTTAATATTTCAGTTGTATTTTAAATGTTAATAACATAATAAAGGCTCTGGTTGGACAGGAATGGACCAAGATCCTAAGGGAGGCCAAGGCTAGACTACAAGGGCCGTAGTGCCAAAGAAGAAGAAGAAGAAGAACATAATAAAGAGTTAAGAAGAAATATTCACATAAATTCCATAGTAGTAGCTACAACTATACTCTAATAAATGGAAGAAACACATCATTCATAAAGAAATTGATATCCCCCAAAAAAGAGATTGAGTAGGCATATGACATGATAAGTTGGAATTGATATTGATGGTAGGCCTACTTTTAGCATTATGAAAGTAATCAATAAACTAATCAAAACAATATTACAGTACAAAGCAAACTTACCTAGGTGCTGTGCAAATTAAGCTTTCAGGAATAACTCCCTGTAAAGTTAATTTGAATAATTTCGAGGGAAAAATTGTTCCGGGGCCGGGTATCGAACCCGGGACATTTGGTTAAACGTACCAACGCTCTCCCACTGAGCTACCGGGGTAGCTCAGTGGGAGAGCGTTGGCACGTTTAACCAAATATCCCGGGTTCGATACCCTGCCCCGGAACAATTTTTTGCCTCGAAATTAATACCTAGGTGCTGTATATGTTTTAAGTGTAACTAATATTCCATAACAAAACTCTTATCCCATTATGCTTGGTTTCCCTCTAGTAGCCTACCCCATGCATTGCGTCATATAAAAATGTTAAATGTTATGTTTTATTTCACGACGCTCGCAACTGCAAATGTTATATCAGCATCGCCGGATGTGCCGAAATTTTGTCCCGCAGGAGTTCTTTAACATGCCAGTAAATCTACTGACATGAGCCTATCGCATTTAAGCACACTTAAATTCCATCCACCTTGCCCGGGATCGAACCCGCAACCTTGGGCATGGAAGGTCAGCGCTGTAGGCCTACCAACTCGCCAACCAGGTCGACTGCGTCATATATATATATATATATATATATATATATATATATATATATATATATATATATATATATGACATATAGCCTATGAAAATATGCGTCATATATATTAAGTTATATAATTTAACTTATATATATATATATATGACAATGCACAATGTCCATACATGTGCAGAGGTGCACTCGTTTTGAGTAACTAACTGGCCGGAATCCGACGGAATAAGCGCCGCCTGAAATCACTAAGTGATTATGTTTCGCATATCATATGTACTTCGGTACATCATAATAAGTTAAGTTACAATATATGTGCAATGCAATGTTTTTCTTTTGATTCATAATTTAGAAAATGTAGAACACGTAGTGTAAAATCATTGGGAACGATAGTCATTTACATGTAGGCCTACTGTATTTAAGGTGTTCTTTGAACCGGACTGTACCGTGGTGTGTATCATAATAATGATAATTGATATGAGCTGCTGGTATGAAAATATAAACGACTCGGAATGTTATCGCATCTCATTCACGCAGTTTACACAAACAATATTGGCTCGCCTACTGGAAATGTCATCGAGGTCACCTTCTAAAATCGCTGCCACCGACTGTAACAGGGTGTGGAGTTGTGTTATAGGCAGTGGCGGCTGATTGACTGAGGCAAGTGAGGGCGGGCCTCAGTCACTTGGGTTATCTGAAATCAAATTTTGTGTTTTTATATAATGTATTAGTTATTCGAATGAAGCATATATCGTTGTAGAAACATTTGAAAACTTTGTGATGTATATAGACCTGTTTTGCAGTAAAATTTGTTCCTGAGGCCAGGATCACTCGTGCCGGGTCTGGCTTATGCATTTCCTGTATTTTCACGGGCTTTGAGCTTGCGCTTAAAACGTTGTAGCTGAGGCACAATTCGTCTGGCCTCGTGGCCTGGTCAGGTTTCACTTCTCCAATCCATGGGCCGGCCCCAAGGGTAGCGTGGGGTGGGAATAGCAATGGTGACTTGTCTTCCTAAATAGGCCATAAATAACAAAAATTCCAGCTCTTTGGCAGGCAGAGACCCACACTATTCTCTCCCCTTATGCCTTAGTTTATGACTTAAGCGAGGGTGCTGTGCTATTGTACTTCGTAGTACAGTAGTGAATCTGGGCCAATGTTATATATTTCGGAAAAATATAAAGAGAAACAAATGCGATAAATAATGCTGGTGCAGTTAATTCATTGTTAGGGTGTCCTTTTACGACAAGAAATAATATTGAAAGAAAAGAAGTTTTAAAATATAAAGAGAGAGTCTCTCGAGATACCTATGACATCGCTGACAACTTTTCTGACAGATAATCTTAAAACGCTAGTTTCTATTGCATCCTGGTATGTGAAACATAAATGATGAAGTGGTAATTTGGTGCAAAAAAAATTTCACTGTTGGTCATGCTATCAAGGGAAAAAAATAAAAAGAAAAGAAAGAAATGGGATTTTCAACACATAAGCTTAATATGTGTTGCTTCATCACACTGAAATAATCACTGTAACTCACAGCATAACAGCTTATTTTGTGAGAAATTAATTTTCATTAACAGTAATAATAATAGACTAATTATAATAATACAGTATTAATGATATAATAACAATAATAATTAATATCATAAATAAACATTTCCTATCGGAGGCAAATAAACTAGTTGCATCTGGCCTCGCCGAGGATTTCGATCACCGCCCGCTACTGGTATTAGGTGTAACTGTAGCAAGCAAATTGATCAGGTTATGGTGTAGCAATCGAAGACGTTCCTTGGATACATCTAACATAAAATACGGAACTACATTGAAGCTCTAATCCTATATTTTACTGTAATAATACTTGAAATAACATACCTTTCTCCATAATGAAGAATTATTCAACACTGCACGCTTGATCATTAGACTGTGGTACTTACGTGACAACACCCACTGCAAAACTGAGGCTCGAAATAATTTCAACGAATCATATAAGTTATATAATATTGTATATTTATAGGCTATATAATCCTCCCTTACCAATCAATATACAATATATGCCCAATGCGATGCTTTTTCCTTTTAATTTAGAAAATGTAGGACACGTATTGCAAAATCATTGCGAACGAAAGTCATTTAGGCCTACATGTAGGCCTACAGTATTTAAGGTATTCTTTAAATCGGACTGTACCGTGGTGTGTATCATAATAATAATACAGTATTAATGATATAATAACAATAATAATTAATATCAAAAATAAATATTTCCTATCGGAGGCAAATAAACTAGTTGCATCTGGCCTCGCCGAGGATTTCAATCACCGGCCACTACTGGTATTAGGTCTAACTGTAGCAAGAAAATTGATCAAATGATGGTGTAGCAATCGAAGACGTTTCGTGGATAGATCTAACATAAAATACGGAACTACATTAAAGCTCTAATCCTATATTTCACTGCAACAAAACTTAAAATAACATACCTTTCTCCATGATGAAGACTTGAACACTGCACACTAGATCACTAGACTGTGGTACGTAGCCTACATTACAACACCCTCTGCAAAACTCAGTCTCGAAATAATTGCAACGAATCATATAATTATATAATATTGTATATTTATGGGCTATATAATCCTCCCTTCCAAATCAATATAATTACAATAACTTATATGCGCAATGCAATGCTTTTTCCTTTCAATTTAGAAAATGTAGGAGACGTATTGTAAAACCATTGCGAACGAAAGTCATTTACATGTAAGCCTACTGTATTTAAGGTATTCTTTGAATCGGACTGTGCCGTGGTGTGTATCATAATATTGATAATTAATATGAGCTGCTGGTATGAAAATATAAACGACTCAGAATGTTATCGCAACTCATTCACGCAGTTTACACAAACAATATTGGCTCCTCTATTGGGATTGTCTTCGAGGTCGCTGCCTCCGACTGTAAGAGGGTGTAGAGTTGTGTATTAGGTCGAACCGTAGCGAGCAAATTGATCAGATCATGATGTACAATAGCATAAAATTTCGAGGACGTTTCTTAGATAAGTCTAACATAAAAGACGGAACTTAATTGATGCTCTAATCCTATGTTTTACTGTAACAAAACTTAAAATTACGAAGGCCTACCTTTCTCCATGATGAAGACTTGAACACTGCACACTAGATCACTAGACTGTGGTACATATGTGACAACTTTCACTGCAAAACTGGGTCTGGAAATAATTTGAACGAATTATTGTACAGAAGCCAATCATTTTTTAGTATATCACGACACGTAGAGTCTAATTGTTTGCGATAACTGATGTCAACTGGCATTGTTATATTTCAAAGTACTCTGTAGGAGACTATGGCTGTTAACTCCCAACCCAATAGTTATCGTCGGCAAGTAATAAAGGCCGGGCTTATCATTTCCCACTTTCTTGCTACTCCATCGCTATACATAGACCTGAGTTAGGCCTATATAGACACCTTGCACGCTACGCCTCAGCCGCGATCCAGGAAATAGGCCTCCTACGCCAATAGGCGTGAAATCGAACCGACAAAGAGTTTGTGGTCTAACACTCCAGCTCTTGCACTCGACGGAGAGTAAAATCGCGACAAAGCAATATAAATAGGTCTGTCGTGTACGGAGCTCATAGGCGGAGAGAGACCCTTTCCTTGGGGGGGGGGGGTGCAAAGCAGAACCATAGAATCCCGATATAATGAGGTTACAGGGATATCATTTACTTACTTCCCTGTTATACTGTTCAAATTTCACGAGATGATCGCTGTGAGGGGAGTGTAATCCTTGCGTTGTAAGAGGAGAGAGTAAGCCAGTAACTCGACGTCCTTGAAGGAGTAGGTGGATGGGGTGGTGTCATTGGCCGGCTGTGACAAACAAAACTCAGTCAATGGCCGATCTGTTTCGTGTTGGGGGTAAGTTATAATAGTGGGGGATAAACTCACATTCCTTGCTCGGATCTTCTCGTGAAATGCGGACAGTAGCTTGACTGTGGTAGAGTTTATCGGTATATGATCATTAAATAAAAGCATTTTTGGGGTGCATGTTTCTTATAGTGTTATAGGCCTAGTTTGACAACTTGAAGTCCACATCTGTGGAGTAACGGTCAGCGCGTCTGGCCGCGAAACCAGATGGCCTGGGTTCGATTCCCGGTCGGGGCAAGTTACCTGATTGAGGGTTTTCCAGAGTTTTCCCTCAACCTAATATGAACAAATGCTGGGTAACTTTCGGTGCTGGACCCCGGACTCATTACACCGGCAATATCACCTTCATATTATTCAGACGCTAAATAACCTGAGATGTTGGTACAGCGTCGTAAAATATCCTACTAAAAAAAGAGCGAGAACCCGAAGGTTCATTGCCGCCCTCACATAAGCCCGCCATCGGTCCCTACCGTAAGCAAGATTAATCCAGTCCCTACTATCATATCCCACCTCCCTCAAATCCATTTTTATATTATCCTACTATCTACGTCTTGGTCTCCCCGAAGGTCGTTTTCCCTCCGGCGTCCCAACTAACACTCTATAAACGTTTCTGGAATCGCCCAAGCGTGCTACATACCCTGCCCATCTCAATCGCCTGATTTTAATATTCCTAATTATGTCAGGTGAAGAATACAATGCGTGCAGTTCTGCGTTATGTAACTTTCTCCATTCTCCGGTAACTTCATGCCTTTTAGCCCCAAATATTTTCCTAAGCACCTTATTCTGGAACATCTTAGCCACTGTCCCATTTCAAAGTGAAAGTCCAAGTTTCACAACCATACAGAACAATCGGTAATATGTCTATAACTGTTTTATAAATTCTAACTTTCAGATTTTTTGAGAGCAGACTGGATGACAAGAACTTCTGAAATGAGTAATAACGTATTTTCCTAATTTATTCTGCGTTTAATTTCCTCCCGAATATCATTTATATTTGCAACTGTTGCTCCAGGATATTTAAACTTTTCCACTTTTTCAAAGAATAAATTTCAAATTTTTATATTTCCATTTCATACTATGTTCTCGTCACGAGACATAATCACATGGGCTTACTTTGTCTTTTCGGGATTTAGTTCTAAACGTATCTGTTTAATTGCTTCAAGTGAAATTGCCGTGTTTTCCCAATTAGTTTGTGGATTTTCTCCTAACATATTCACGTCATCCCCCCCCCCAAGGAAATGCTTCTCTCTCCGCCTAAGAGGATCGTACATTTTGCGTACTGTAGGTGGGATGGATCGTACGGTTGGCAACACTGGGGATTTCTTTTACATGCCATTAAATCTACTGACACTAGCCTGTCGCATTTAAACACACTTAAATGCCATCGACATGGTTTCTGGGTCGAACCCGCAACCTCGAGCATGGAAGGCCAGCGCTATACCAACTACACTACCGAGGCCGACTAAAAATTGTGGTCTAGTCACATTAGGTCCATTACAAATCGAAAAATCGTTCATTTTTCCCAGGTCTGGCAGTAAGCTTTATAAAAATCAAGATCGGAATTGGAAATAGCTTTTTTCGATACAGAAGCCTTTTCACCTTTACAAATTGGGTTTCCTGCGTACTTTCACTTGAGGCAGACCTACATATTGTGAACTGAAGTTAGAAAGGAGGCCTATACACGCTTGCGGAACAAACCCCTAGATCATATTTCGATTCATTTATTGCATGTAAATCCCCACAACAATACGTAAATATATTTTTTTCACGATCGCGTTGTTTTTTTTTCTCTCTATTTACAGCTATTATTGTTAGACCGTGAAAGTTTGAATTCCCACACAAAAAGTTGTTTTTTTCTTCATAACATAAAACTATAGGTCCACTGAAATAGATCCGTTAAATTGCACTTATTGTACCAGAACGTACCAGAAGTTGAGACGGTGTCGGGTGGAGTCCCCGGGTAGCTCAGTTGGTAGAGCGCTGGCACGTTCAACCAGAGGTCCCGGAATCGATACCCGGCCCCGGAACAATTTTTCCCTTGAAACTATTCAAATCTGCTTTACAGGGAGCTTTACCTGAAAGACTAGATTTGCATACTATATACGTCACTGTGTACGTTAACAGGAAACCACAATTCCAAGTCGCACAGAGATTGTGTGCACTCGATGTGAGTCTCTGGCGTTTCGTCAGCCCACGCGAGTTGTGTGGATATAAAGGGAAAAGTTGAGACGGTGTCGGGTGGAGTTCCCGTGTAGCTCAGTTGGTTGAGCGCTGGTACGCTCAAGCAGAGGTCCCGGGATCGATACCCGGCCCCGGAATAATTTTTCCCTTGAAATTATTCAAATCTGCTTTACAGGGAGCTTTACCTGAAAGACTAGATTTGCATATCAATAATAAAGGTTTTTATGCATTCATTTTCTCGTTAAAGACATTTGACAGCAGGAAGAAGTTATGAACACTCTGTATAGCATATCAAAATGTTTAATGTGGAAATTGTAATTTTATATTAACAAATAATGTTATTCTTTAATAATAGCAATAATGATTGGTTATTTTATGTATTTCCCGCATTAAGAATTTTTAATTACGAACATCTGTACAATTATTGGATCAAAACGTATTATGTCCAACACATTTTCCTTCAATTGGAAGAACACAATTGAAAAGTGATTTCATTTTTTCAAGATCCTTGAAGTACGCCTCAAACATAATAACTTCACTTTTTTCATTTTATGAAAAATTACTCGGATTAGGACTAATCAGTTTTTCGTTATTCCTGTAAAATTTTGTTTCTTGAACGTAATATGATTTGAAACGATGCTCCTCGTATTGCTCTAAATTTTCAATGCATAATATAGGCCTATTGCATTTGCAATTTTAAAAATATTATCGTGCAATAAATGCCGAAAGTTACAATAGACTTACACGTTATGAAGTGCATTACGAAATCACGGAAATTGAAAAACGAACAGGGCGAGTTTTCAAAGTTTCCCTCGATTTTGTAAAAAGCTCTTTCCAACTCCGTATCGTAATATCAGGGAAATTGTAGGCTATCCGCGACTCCACTCCTCGGCTCGAGCGGCATTCCCGGTAGCTTATCAGCGCCTGCCTTGCTTTTCGTACGCGCTACGCTCCACAGCGCGATAACCTGCCTTCCATCTTCCAGTGCAGCCCGATTACGCTTCCAGTCAATTTCAATTTATTTATTTCAAATATACAGAGTAAAGAAATATAATTACAAAACAAACAAAGAGAAATACAAATAAAATATTGGTTTATTATATATAATAGATCACAGACACATTACATACAACAATTTTACACAAAGATATATTATTATTTAAATACAATTTCTACGTTTTACCTATTAACATATTTGTTTTGTCTTGCACTAGCTTTCAGTTATTGTGCAAGACTCAACTCATTCTAGAATATTTGTACCATCAGTATTGGTTTACCTTCCTAAGATGTACTTCCCTCTTCACTCTGCAATGTGCAGCTAGCGTATCTAAATCATCTCTAATTCTAGTTTCTTCCATACCTCTTTCCTTACAAAAGTATTTATACAGTTCATACAAGCTCTCTCTCGTAGGTAAGCCTTCATTCCTTAATTTTATTTCATAATATTCTTTTGACGTACCTTCAAAACTATTAAATTTAGAAATAAAAAAGATAGCCAAATAATTTCTAACTAAGTCATGAATTGTACTTCTTGGGATAGCAGAAATAGTTTCCTCTTCATCCAGTCGCTTCAAAATATCCAGTTTGTCTTTTGAAGAATAACTGAAATTCGAGCGTTTATCAGTAAATGTCTTAGAAAGCATGGTGAATTTCTTCCACATATGAACTGTGCTTGACAGAAAGCACGACGGGGTTGCAAGTAGGGGGAGGAAAAAATTACATGGCGGGGAGGAAGAAGGTACGTACCTTATTGTGAGTAGCCAATAATAATTGCCTACCCTACTCTCCAGATGAGAGAGAAGTTACTGTATATATTTGTCTGTTTTTCAAATTCGCATCATGCTTACGAAAAGACAATTTTAATTGCCAACAATTTAATTTTTATTTTTTGTGGAATGGACATCGTCATACAATGCTGTCGTGCAGGAAGGATCGCCCTCGTGAGAAGCAAGATAATGATAGGGAATGAGCTACCAGTGAGATAGAAGCAGGGAGCGGGCGGTGATAGGTGAAAGCATGTTATTGGCGCACAAGTAAGTACTGGGGAGGGGTGGAACTAGAGGGGAAGGAACAAACTGTAAACAAGAGTTTTTATTGGCAATTTGTTTAACTGGTATACAGTGTTGCCAACTGGACGGAAATTCCGTCGAAAGTGACGGAATTTCAATGTAGCGGACGGGAAAAGAATGACTTTAACGGATGACGGATTTTCTGGTGGAAATTACGATTTACATCGTCCTTTGACTTTTTTACCAGTTGTCATTTGTAATTGTTTAATTTTTGTGGGAGCCTAGACCAACAAAGCACATCAACTGCAGATCTAGACCAGATGATGTGTATGAAATATTATTATTATTATTATTATTATTATTATTATTATTATTATTATTATTATTATTATTATTATTATTATTATTTTAATCAAGATTGTTAAGGAAGTTGCGTTAATATTTCAAGACTCCACTGAAAGAAAGATGGATGACATTTGGAATACATTTTGCAGGAGAAGCAATTGAAAGTTTGAAATGCTTAGGGCTCAGAGCTTAACTGTGATTTTCCGATCATTACTGGGCAATGACTATCAGTGTTAATGCCATATAAGCTTAACTCTCTATGTACAGTCTATAGGTCTTAAGCCAGCGTTTCTCAAACTATGGTCCGCGGACCACCTGTGGTCCTCGAGGTCTGCTCATGTGGTCCTTCAAAAAAGGCAGAAGAAAAAATAAAATTCAAACAAATTGTATAGGCTTATCACTCTATAGCTGAAAATCTCAGAGTTTAGAAATGACACATGGCAATTGCCTTTCACTTTTTCTCTAAGTACTGTCATTTCATGAAATTTATTACCCTAACCGTCTACCGATTTCCCACTCTACTCTCAGCAACAAAAGAGGGATTTAAAGCACTGTGAATGTGGTGTTTCTCGCCATCTTTTCCCTGCACATCTGGTGCTTGTAACCCAACCAGGGACCACAAGTATTCATAACAAAAGACCGGAACTTTTCATGTATTTATGACTTTCTTAATAGTTTTGCAGACATCCAGTCTGCACATTGAAATGGTCACGTACTGTACGTCGTACACCAATAATACAACTTTGTGGTCACAATTTGAAATTTATTTTCCAAGTAAATATGACGAATTTTCATGGGTTCGTGGTCACTTTCATTGTGATATTGAAACTAATAAACTTTCATTGAGTGAAAGAGAACAGTTAATTGAACTCTCGAATGAGACCGGACTTAAAATGAAATTCCAAGCGTAAGGTATGGTTAGAAAGAGAATATAGTGAATTGTACAATGGTGCTTTAGAGATTATAATTCAGTTTGCTTCTACGTATGTGTGAGAAAAAGTTTTCATCACTAAATCTAATAAAAACAAAGTAGGCTACCGAAATCGACTCGATGTGTGTGACGATCTCAGACTTAAGCTTACCAGCATACGTCCAAATGTAGAACAACTGTGCAAGAATCGGCGGGCTCCTCCATCTCATTAAAGTGAGTACCAACATTTATTTATTTAATTATTTAGTTAATAAGTTAAAGATTATCCAAACTCTAATAGCGTTATTAAATAAAAAAATGAATTTTCTTCTTCTAAGATTAGCTTAATTAGTTAATATCAATATTAAATTAATTTAAATTAACTGATTAATTCTATTTTAAAATATAAGTATATTAATACTATTATATACTACAAAATAATAAATTTGCTTTTGAAGGGCACAAGAGTAAAGTGGTCCGCGGAACTGTTCCGACTTAAAAAAAGTGGTCCCCACTTCAAAAAAGTTTGAGAAACGCTGTCTTAAACTATGCATTGACAGTCTTGTTTCATTTTCGACAAGAAAGTGACATCCATCATTCTTGCAATGTTACATTTATTTGTATATAGATGCATTGAGAGGGTCTTACTCTTTTTTTATTAATTTTGACGTATTCCGAGGGATTTTGAGGTGATAGATTGACGGGGATACAATTTATGTGTTGGCAACACTACTGTTATATATTCTTCTCATTAGCACAAGCTGTACTTATACAGGTTTTCTCGAATTAATTCTTAGAATCAGTTATGACACTTTATCTGTGCTTTTCGCAACCGCTTTTGTGCGAGAAAGACGGAGTATTGAACGGCAGGGATAGAAATCTCTTCCCATGCGTAGAACAACAATTGTTCCACGCCATCGCAATTCCAGAAGCATCACTCACTTTTGTATCTATGGTAGTAACATAATTATATACTTGAAGAGTCCACTGCAAGAATGATGGATGTCAATTTCTTATCGAAAATGAACCAAGACTGTCAATGCGTAGCTTAAGACATATAGGCCCATATGCACTGTCGAGTTTGAGACCGGTCTTGAGATTGTCTCTAGACAGCGACACAGAATTCGTATGCCTAGTCTAATTTCCAAGACGCGCTTGAGATTTTCTCAGGATTTCGTTGAGAGTGGGCCAAGACTGCCAATGACCGGTCTTGGGACGATCTCAGGTAACTTTGAGGACAAAAATGGCTGCTATTTTACAGCTGACTACGATTCCGTCGAGTTTCTGAGGATTGGAAATTAACCCAGATAAGACTGAATTGTTTTTTGCTAAAAAAAATACGATTTTTTGTATGAATTATTTAATTGTAATTGATATAATGTAACAAAGATGTTTTTAAATTTTTTATGTTGATAGTATCCGAGATTTTCAGTGTCCTATATATAGGACGTCAGTCATATCCCCATGCAAAACATTATATGACATAAGTCGTTTTAGCACAAATGCATGTAAATTGTTTAGCTTAACAATACATAAAATTAACACAAAATTATAATATCACTCACACACAATAAGATTATTGTATTTTTCGAGAATGTTTATGGTGTATGATACGTGATGAAACATTTTACATGTACACCAACATCACACTTCATACATATTATTGTTGTCTTTGTGTGACACTGCCTGCATCGAGTTTGTTTTTCTTGAGATACTACAAAATGATTACTTCCATCAAACATTGAGTCTTTTTGCTCAGTCTTAGATGAGATGGTCTACCGCAGTGGTCGTCAGCATTCGCTGAAATGGGTAAAGGGTAAGTGCAGCAGGATTAGGCAGAGAGCATACCCGCCAGCAGCCACAAATGCACCTGCGGGTAAGAGACGATATCCCGAGAGTGCAGTGAGTTGACGACCGCTGGTCTACCACTCGACTGTACATGTCGAGCAGTGGATTCGAGAACAGATAAGACGTTTGCAAAATGCAAGATGATCTAGTTTTTCATTGGAGTTTATCTTGTATAGCGTGCATGCATTTTGTTCTCCTACATCAATGCAGACTGAAGTGCCATTTCTTGTTTCTAATAGATGTTTTGTACAGATTGAAATTTTGGTCCACCCATATTTTTGTTGTAACTAATATATGATATTGGGCTATTTCTTCTTCAAATTTCTGGAGTACGGTAACTTGAAACTGTGTGCACGGAAATTGAAAAATGTAGTATTTCCCTGCCGTATGTCAACTTCTTGCCAATTGAAATTTATTATTCTTTCTCTTCATCTGTATATCTGTTGCTGAATCACTAGCATTTCTACTGCCATTCTCACCATCGCCTTTACTATGTTCATCATCACCATTATGACTTTCGTCATCATAATCATCCATTCCCTCTGCTTGTGTGTTGAGGGTTACTTCCGTCTCAGCTCGCAACTGACTACCAAGCATACTGTCAATTGTAGGGTTATTTTCATCACCAGAATCCTCATCAGTTGCGTTACCACACGCATTTATTGGTGATAAAATGGTGATGGAAATGTTATTGCACTTAGATAGGCCTATAGCAACTTGGTCGTCTTGAATCATTTGTAAGGCTTCATTTAGTGAAAACCCCTATAATAACATGATTACCATCAGTCTCACGAAATGTCCCCTTTTATGACTGACGTTCTACATGTAGTACGCCTAACTTTACCATGATATGGCATAACACTAAATAAATAATTGAATCAAATTATGAATTATTATATACGAAGTACATCATACGAGTATGCCCTATCAATATCAAAAGCATTATAGTCCACACCTGTGGAGTAACGGTCAGAGCGTCTGGCTGCGAAACCAGGTGGCCCGGGTTCGAATCCCGGTCGGGGCAAGTTACCTGGTTGAGGTTTTTTCCGGGGTTTTCCCTCAACCCAATACGAGCAAATGCTGGGTAACTTTCGGTGCTGGACCCCGGACTCATTTCACCGGCATTATCACCTTCATTTCATTCAGACGCTAAATAACCTAGATGTTGATACAGCGTCGTAAAGTAACCCAACTCAAAAGCATTATACCTATAGCATGTGATATATACAGACTTCCACAGTCATGACTCACACAAATATGTTAACAACAATGACTATGACAGACTGAACACAATAAAAAAAAATTGGAGGCAGTTTATAACGCATAAGGGTTATGGTATCATGATTGCCGACTATGAAAATCTTACACAACAATGTTAAAATACATAAAACGTCCGGTGTCCTATATATAGGACGTCAGTCTTATCTGGGTTAAGATAACATTGAATATAAACCACGGTTGTCAAGAAAATATTTGATAAACAATGAAAAATCGTTAGATTTTTATTGTGATGAGCAGTTTTAAAAACGTTACAGATTCACAACTGTCGTAAATGGTAGCCTATTTATGTTACTGGTACTATTGCTGACTGAAGAATCAAGGACAGGTCGTGATCTTCCTATTGCAAGAATTCTGCAACTCTTGACTGTCCCAGGATTTTAAGCAACAGGAGACTTTCAAGTGAGTAGGCTATGAGTTCAAATTTATCATAATTACGCAAAGCACGAAACATCCCAGTGTGTTTCTTGTTATAATCTAATAACCAAATTAGTTTCTTAGAAGTTGGTTAGGCTTATATTTTAATATTATTAGTACGAAATCAGCTGTGTTCTTAAATAATATCTTAAGTAAACGATTTTATGTAATAGTAGACTTTTAAATTAGTATAACTGACATCTTATTATATTATTAGGCAAGTCAAGAAACTTTATCCCAGTGTGTTGTTAGGTTAGCCTATAACAAACAAATTAGCTTGTTACAAATTGGGTAGGCCTTTATTTTAATATGATTGGTACCAAAGCAGCTAGATGATCGTAAATAATATCTAATAATATCTTGCATTATGTTCTAACACAAATCAACAGGATTGTGGTGCTTAGTAATAATTTACATTACTGGTAACTACATTAGTTTATAATTCTTTACTATAGCGTTACCTCGTTACGATACAAATGTATTTACTCCTTAGGTTTAGAAATTTCCTATAATATACCATACAGCAATAATACTGCATACTGTAGTTCCAATGAAATAGTCTTCATGTGAGAGTTGTCTTATTGTTTATTAAATTAATTTCATTAATATTTTAATAGGGGATGAGTGGCATAAATGGGACACATTGATTACTTCATTATTAAAGTTTGTGATTACAAATGGTGATATTTTTCCAGAACAACTACACCAAAGGAGACACAATTTTCTTTTGCTCCACTGACTTCTATGAGATGTAGGCTATATACTGGGTGTTCAGTTCAAAATGTGTCTTGGCTCGCTGTATGCCTTCATGTGGCTAGCTGATGAGCCTAGAGAATTCAATCTTCCTACACTTCCGCAGCTCAGGTGTATAATCTAAGAGGCAGAGAAGTTGGCTAGCAAGTACGGCGTTCATTCTGAAGAGTAGGGCCTACGTGCCGATACGTACGGTAACGCCAGTAGTGGCAGGAATGTGAACTGTTTGGAAATACGTACTGTCGGGATATGGGGAGAGGGTTAAGACGATTACTTACGTATTTCTTGACATTAACTTCGACGGTCAACATGGACACGGAGCATTTGATTTGTGTTGTGGAATGTTACCGTACGCAACCGATGATAACAAATACCCTGCGTACGACTTGCCGGCGCAAAACACAGTTCGAAAGAGGTTATGGTAGCACACAGACCGTAGAGACCGCCATCTGTTGCTACGACGTTCAAGTTATACCGTACACGTTCTCAAGTTCAGATTGAAGAACGCCTTAAATAATAGGCAACTTCTCTAACATTTAAGCTGAAACTCGCTTCAAATCGGTGACCCAACAACAGTGACGTAATGACACACTTTGAAATGAACACCCAGTAGTGATATAAACACATGGTATTAGTTTGCAGCCAGAAATATTTTCATTATAAAAATCGTTTCATACTTACTTGCACCTGTATATTTCAAAGCACTATTGTGGCTCCCCCTACTTATTAGGCCTACTAATTTATTACTAACATAACATGTGGTTTTGGAAGAATTACTACGAAAATGATATATAAAGTTCAGAATACATACATTTCTTAATGCAGCTGATACGTATTTGCACATGGGCCTAACCAAAAACCCCATAAATTAACTACGTCTTTGCTGCTATTCAGGCCTACAACCATTATCATTATTGTATTTGACACTAATGAGTCACTAATGGTGAGAAAAAAATCTGTTAACATTCTCCAAACTTGTGGGTATCTTTTGCACAATAGGCCTTCATATATTATAGGCCTCTCTCTCTCTCTTTATATATAAAATTTAAAAAGCTGATAACATAATGTTTAAAATTGCTTATATTGAATTTGTGTGTTAAATACAGACCAAATAAAATAAAGTATAACATTCATGGCACTCCTCCCAGTTCTGTATCTAGCTCCTCAAATATTTTTCAAGTTGTTTTCAAAACGTGTCAACTTTTTCAGATTGTTCTAAGAGACTTAAGGAAAATCCATCAAGGCACAAACTGTTATGTCAGAAATTTGAGAAAGACAGAGTTAAAGGTACGCTATTCTACTTGGTGAAAATGTGTACCTTTTCACCCCTGTGTTGGACAATGATTTGGGGACTTCAGCTGAAAGAAGGTAATTGAAATTGATTCTTATTGGTCAGAACTCTTTTGGAAATAATGCATATTAATATTTAATACTGGTCCTCTTATTATTCCTATCTGGAAAAAAAAGTACTGACAAGTATTAAAAATAATGGAGATAATTATTACAGTTGTCCGAACACTACTTATTGATAAAATAAATAAAATAATAAAACTGGTTAGAAACCATACATGTTTCGGAGGCTATGCTCCCCCATCTTCAGTGGTTGTACCACGACTGTAACAAGAGAATGGAATGTATAAAGATCTTGAATATGCTACAAAATTATAAAATTTATAATATACTAAGTCTGAGACAATATCGTTAAAAAGTAAAATGATCTAATGTATTGAATTGAAATTTCATTATAAACTTAATAAAAAATAAACTTGAGAATAGTTATTAAATATTGTTAAATGATATCTTATAGAAGAAATATATATATAATACAATTCTGATGATACAATATATAAATCTTAAGTAATACTAATGGTGACCCAAGAATAATGTTAAAATGTCATTATTATAGAATGTCAATGACAAAATGTGAATGTTATTCATTCCAAAATATTTGGAATTAAAGATTAACCATCAATGAAGTTAAAAACTGATGTTAAGAATTTTAAAAAAAGTTTCAAAAATAGAACTTATGTTCTTATACTAATTATAAGTACAATCAGAAATACTTTAGAAGAATGGACAAATATTTTGGAATGAATAACATTCACATTTTGTCATTGATATTCTATAATAATATGACATTTTAACATTATTCTTGGGTCACCATTAGTATTACTTAAGATTTATATATTGTATCATCAGAATTGTATTATATATATTTCTTCTATAAGATATCATTTAACAATATTTAATAACTATTCTCAAGTTTATTTTTTTATTAAGTTTATAATGAAATTTCAATTCAATACATTAGATCCTTTTACTTTTTAACGATATTATCTTAGACTTAGTATTTTATAAATTTTATAATTTTGTAGCATATTCAAGATCTTTATACATTCCATTCTCTTGTTGCAGTCGTGGTACAACCACTGAAGATGGGGGTGCATAGCCCCCGAAACATGTATGGTTTCTAACCAGTTTTATTATTTTATTTATTTTATCAATAAATAGTGTTCAGACAACTGTAATAATTATCTCCATTATTTTTAATCTTCACTTATGAACACTGTTGTATTTTGACCTTTTAAGTATTTAATACTGACAAGTATTTTCCGAATAAAGCATTTATATTTTATCTTGTGTACTTTTTTATTTCTTAATTTCAGATACGACATGGCCCACAAATCAACTCGGAATTTAGTAGAGACGGTTAAAGGCCTCCCCAAACAGACGCGATACGGAATGCGTTACGATAGCGTTACGATTTTGCGATAAATGTTTTCATTGCGTTCAATGATTGTGTTCACACACACGCGATTATCGCAATATGCGTTATTATCGCAGCAAGTAGAACGCGACGATTTTGCGTTCTATTCTCCCGGAGATGTAGATCGCGAGAACACCACGCGTTTATTTTGATGCTGGGTTGAATTGTGTCATTTATGGATTCATCTTCAAAGGAAGAGGAACTTCTCTTTCTTGGATGAGAATCGTCGCAGGCAAAGCAGGCGCAGGTAAGTCCATGGTAGTCATGTATGGTTAAGATAAACAATATAAAAAGGTATAAAGTGATGATTTAGCTTTTCTTTGCCAAGAACGTGAAATAAATAACAAGTACGCCTACCCGATTATAAACTTTATTTTTTTTAATATGCTCTTTTTGTTGCAGGAGGTTGTGGATTCACGAGTTAAATGCCACAAGGGAAGAAAAAGATTAATTTTATACCTTAGTTCAACAACTAACCTTAGCACTCTGCTAACCTTGAAGAGCCTACTATTAAAGAATTTCAATGTTTAGAGTACCCATAAAATAACGAATTTTAATGTGAAGTAAATTCAGTAATAATTTATTCTAAACATACCTACGTCTAATGATTTACTTACATAAGTATATCTAGAGTGTGGTAAGATATTGAAAGTAATAAAACTCCGACAAACAAATTACATAACTTTTTGTTTCCACATACTTTATTAATTTTATATTTCTGCACAATTATTTATAATATTGTACAAGCATTTTGCAATTTGCACAAATATATATTTTTTTCATTTGTGTATTTTTGCGACAGTTATTTATTTTCTAGCTTAAGTCTACAAGCCAGTATGACATCAAATTATAAATAAATAATTGCACTTATTGTTTACATCTAACTTTGTAGCTATCTCCTTCCATTTCTTCTCCTTTTCCATGCCACGGATTTTCCTTTACGAACTCAATAAAAAATTCCACGTTCGTTTACAAGTAATCCGAAATCGCAATCTGTGAGCACAAGTGATATACACCTGCTGAAGGTAACTGGTCTTTGCGCTGTGGCTGGAAAACTAAAATCCGCATATGTGGTCACCCATTACGATAATCTGATTGGCTGGGGACGTTAGAATATCGTATATCGCGGACGCGCCAGTTTGGGCACCTCTTCGCGATAGTGCGATATTGCGTTATCGCGAAATCGTAACGCTATCGTAACGCATTCCGTATCGCGTCTGTTTGGGGAGGCCTTAATGGGCATTCGGTAATAGAGGTTCCAGTGTCTTCGGTGAAAAAAACTGACCACAATGAGAACAACGCAAGCAGTGATAGCTTGTGTCATTCTGCACATTACTGACATTTTAAAGCAGGACCTAAAGCTGCAGAAGAACACCCCAACATGGTTCCTGTGCCCAATACTTCTCATCTGAATGCTATTTCCGTCATAGGCGCTGATTTTTCGGGTGTTTTGCTTTGTATCATGACTACTCCCAAAATTTCAATACTGGTGGTGCTTAGTTATGTGCTATGTAGGCCTGTCTTGAAATTTCCAGCCTCTTCTCTAGTTACCCAAATCCTATGGCATTAGTAGAGGAGAAGGTGAAAATATGGGCTAGGATGGTAATATGGGCTACCTCGTTTTTTTACTATACATGGTGTTGTTATCTAGCGAAAAAGCTCTAAAAGTACATCTCGTGTCCATCAGTCTGCGTGCACAAAGAGACAAGCCAGTTGCCTTTGTGGTGTAGATGTCGTGTGTCCTTTATGTTTTTCATCAATTTCAAAGTTTTTGCAGGTATATAGGTTCAATTTTATTGAAAGAAATATATTTCATGTTTATAAATCACGCTTGATTTGTTACACTGACGAAGAATAGCTCTATCACATGGCATAAGAGTAATATTTATTTAGGACAACAATTGCCATACATAATCTTAGAAACCTTCATGAGTCGATGCTGCTAATATGGGCTACCGCTATGTGTCAAATATGGGATAGGTAGCCCATATTACCAACACATTAACACGTCCCGTATTTTCACTATCGTTATTTGTTATAGAATATTGCCATTGATGTGACACATGTTTCCTAAGTATGTTTCTTTGTTTTTTCCAATTTTATTTTCAAATTTTTGTGGTAGCCCATATTTAGACCCTACTACCTGTAGAGGACCAGTTCGTCTTACTTTCTAAAAGTAATTATATGCAAATATCTATTGCAACTATTGACCTTTAAGACTGGAAAAATTGTATATGAATAATTACTCTGTATGACAATAAAGATTTCCAAGCAGTATGCCACAACATTTTTCATTATTGCGAGGAAAATAAAATGGTAGCCCATATTTCCACCTTCTCCTCTACTATGATACACTGGCGCTTGTACTAAGGTCACACTTCTGTGGTATATATTTATTATTATACTTACTGCAACCAGTGATTGTCATAATACAAAGTTTACTAAATAATATTGCTTTAATATACAACGTTTTTTTTTCTGGAAGGTTTTGAAAAAAAAGTGCAAGAGAAAGCTAAGAAAATTCCTTAGAATGAGACCTTTTGGTCCATTAAGATGTTGTTACAGGATGATTATTAAGCCATGTAGAGCTGTAAGTGTAATGCATTATATGAATACGTTGTCCAGTCTTAAATATTTACAGAACTTGGTGAAGAATCTCGCAATGGTGTCTCGTGCCCCAACAATCAGGCCAATAACGTTTATGTTGTCTAAATTTTACACCGACTTGTAATAAGGAATGGTTGGGTTGTAGATGGAACACTTTTCCTTGTGTACATCGAAGGGTTGTTTCTGGTATCTTATTATATTATTCAGAATTGGTATTTAACATAAAAATATATCTTTTAGCTTTTTTTTCTTACTTACTTACTGGCTTTTAAGGAACCCGGAGGTTCATTACCGCCCTCACATAAGCTCGCCATTGGTCCCTATCCTGAGCAAGATTAATCTAGTCTCTATCATCATATCCCACTTCCCTCAAATCCATTTTAATATTACCTTCCCATCTACGTCTCGGCATCCCCAAAGGTCTTTTTTCCCTCAGGCCTCCCAACTAACACTCTATATGCATTTCTGGATTCGGCCATACGTGCTATATGCCCTGCCCAGCTTTTTTTTTTTTTTTTGTAATGCCATCAAATTGTCTTTCGACATTTCTGGGCATCTCTCCTGGCAATGGCTTATGTGTAATCCACTTCTGAGGTTGGGGTACCTGGAAGACAGAGTTATTACCCCGATATGATAGGATGATGATGATTATATGGTGCCAGAGAAGTCTAAAATCTAAACTTAATCTAAATTCCAAATCATGGACGAACACGGTCCCGTTAAGGGAAATTTTCTGTTTTCTAGCCAGAAATCGAACCCGAGACTACTGAACTGTAGCCACAAGCTCTGACCACTAGCTGATCGTGAGGCTGGTCATATCTTTTAACTTGATTGTGAAACTGGGAGAGTAACCCAGTATGAATTTTACATGTCGGCACCTCTGGTGTGAGTAGGCAAGGCATATTTAATTGATTTTTTTCTTTTATAGAGTAGACTTTCCTCTTTAATGTAGTGAAACAATTTTTTAATTACTTCCATTTTTTTTTTCAAAATATGTGTATTTAAACGTCACTTGTTACATCTCGTGGTCGTATGTTTGTTGCGCATTTTTTGTAATGTTCATTATTATTTTTCACAGTTTTCATCATAATTAAAAAAAGTACTAAAAATATTTGCCTGAAATTTTGCATGCTAGTGTGTTCTATTCATATCTACAACATTACTCTAGAATCTTTCTTTTTTTACAAGTAATTCAGTCTTTAAAAATAATATTTGGTGCAAAAATGTAGAAAAATTTATATAAAAGGTAACTTGTGAGGTCCACTTTACATGGATGTAATTGATGACAAGAAATGGATCATCATATACGAAGGTAACAAATGAAGTGCAGTGAATACACAGTAAGCACAAAACATTTTGTTGAAGTTGCATTTATTGTTGAGATATAAAAATTTGAATTTCACAAAATTTCTGCTAATGTAATGTGTAACTTACATCTGCCCTTAATAGGATAAAAATTTAGAGTGATTTATTGGCCCAAATTACTTAATATTTCCTTACATCTAAATTTTAAGAAACTTAACATTTCTTTTTCTTAAAATCATTCAGAGTTATTAATATTCTCAGACTGAAGCCAAAAAGGAAATGTCCTAGCTACATAGTAAGAATAATTTCACAAAAGTGAAGTATTCTGTGTGTTCATGATTGTAAAACTCTATAGTGGATGATCACTTTGACTTTGTAGCAGCTGGTTTTATGTCACTTTATTGTCAATGAAATCAGGAAACTCCTAACTTTGTACATTTGCATGAAAATTGTTAAATTGAGATAGTGGATAAACATAAAATATTAATAAACAACACACAGACGTAATAATTCCCCTGTCCTAAATGAAAGAAAAGAAAAGAGAAAATATGCAATGCATGCAATGAGAGATGCATTGTTATTTATAGGCCCTCCTTGCTAGAGAATGCAGTCATATTTTTTTTTAATTTACTGTATATATCTTTGCAAAACCTCTTACATAGACGAATATATATATATATATATATATATATATATATATATATATATATATATATATATATATATATATATAATGCTTGTTTTGTATTATACATATAGCTCAACTTATGAATGATCGTTTGCGTTTGTAAATTTACTAATCTGATTGGCTATGTATTGTATAGCCTACTTTTAGTAGAGCCATCGATGTAGCTCAGTCGGCAGACTCGCTGGGCTGCTGATCCGGAGCTGCGTTCGGGCTTGGGTTGGATCCCCCTTTGGTCTTTGGTTTCTTCCGAGGTGTTCCCCAGCCGTGGGACTGAAACCGGATGGTCTATGGCGAGTCCTTGTTATCAACCCCTTTGATTTGATTACCCCCCTTTGATTTGATTACCTGGTTGGGTTTTTCCGAGGTTTCCCCCACCAAAAGGCAAATGCCGGGTAATATTGTGGCGAATCCTCGGACCTCATCTCATCTCACTACATCTCGCAAAAAAAAAAAAAAAAAAAAAAACCACACAAATTTGTAGAAAATTACTAAATTGTAAAACTATAAAAATTTGTAAAAATTGTAATTGTAATATTGTAAAATGTTGACTTGTTCCACATCTTAAAGCTTCATTGCTCATGTAAGATCTATGGAATAGAATGAATGAATGAATGAATGAATGAATGAATGAATGAATGAATGAATGAATGAATGAATGAATGAATGAATGAATGAAGATCAGGCAATTTATGATAATGAAGATCAGGCAATTTATGATAAGTCTAACATACAAGTATATTCAGGAAAATAGATCATCTCTTCCCAATTGAATCGCCCCATGCAGAAAGGGATTCAGTCCATTAGACCTGGTTTTGAGAAAACTAAGGAAAACAGTCTGAACTTTGTATTCCTTTCTGCATATAACTCTGAGCCTGACGCTTCAGTTTCTGTCTTTCCAAGCGTCGGACTGAATTCCTTTCTGCACAGGCTGATGTAACCATCCATAAAGATATGATTTCCATCGATATCTCGTTTTTTCAAAATTTGTGACTGAAGCCCTTTCTGCATGGAGCGATATATCTAATTATTAGAGGTGATAGATTCTTACATTGTGATATAAATTTTCCTATTATCATATAATTCCTCCGAAGTATAACCGAATTTGCATACTTCATCAACTCACTGAACTGATAATTCAAAATTGTGGAAGTTAGTCCAACAAATGCACTATATTCAAAACTGTCACTGAAGAAAGAAAAAGTCAATGACTTGAAAAAAATATTCCCATACATTGAAGAAAAGTAAACACACATCGCACCTTGGAAAGAAGAGGGCTGCAAGTGCAAGCATTTCATGAATTGAGATAACACTGCTGCCTAATAGAGAAAACCTTTCTGTATCTGTTTCTATATGGCCACAAGCAGTAGGTTAAAATTTGGTGTAATTGTGTCTGTACGGCACCACTGTAAATCAAATGGACCTATGACACATTAAACTTCAAATATCTCATTACTATAGTTTTGAACTTGTCGACGTCTTCTTTGCAAGGTGCGATTATGAAGATTTCATAATTTGACAATCAGAGGGTTTTTGAACTAATTGTCATACATTTATAAGACATTGTGATAACATTTTTTTTGTAAGAGTTCACTAAATTAATGTTGATAATTTTGTGAAATAAAATTAGATGTTGTTTTACAAATTTGTTTTTTTATACAGGGTGCGTCAGAAAGAACGGATGGATTTCACATGGCAAGAAAATTGTAAAGATTCATCAAATCAAAAATTTATTGTTATCAACATATTCACCAATACATGCAGTTTATTTATGTAAAACAACATTATCCATATGATGTCCTTGGCTTTCAATACAGGCATCGAGGCGTTTTCTGATGTTCGCCATCACTTTCACAGTCATAGCTGGTGCAATTGCCACGATTTCTTCACGAATCGCTGTCTTCAGTTCGTCCAGTGTATGTGATCGATGTTTACAAACTTACGCCTTCAAATGGTCCCAAAGAAAGAAGTCGCAGGGCGCGAGATCTTACCGTAGCCTCGGACAATCTCAGTGCAATAGAATTTCGTCCAGGTGATTTCTTCTTTAATGTTGAACCTGTGATACGAAATGAAGCCACCCACCGCAAAATTGTATTCCGAGTTGGAATCCTAGCGTGACATCCGATGTCGAAATGAGTCCTGAGTGGCGATCACAGACTCTTCATTTTTCAAAAATGTCTCTACGATGAAAGCACGTTGTACACCAGACCAACACTATATTCTCAACTGAAACTGCATTCTATGGCTGACGCAACAGTCGTGGTCCCCCTCACTATATCTCTCTCCTCGTTGCGTATCGATAGTTTGAAATCCATCCGTTCTTTCTGACGCACCCTTTACCTTACAATTTTTTCTCAATATGCAATTTTAAGAAAACATATTTTTCTTGAAAACCTATTTTTTGTTAAAAGGGCGGAAGGTAAACAAAAGCCCTATTGCTATTACTACCTTAATTAGTGGAAGAGTTTAGAAACACTTTCAATAGAAGATCTGATGCTGAAATTAATTTTTATGACTGCAAAGAAAGTTCTAAATTTCAGAATTGCTGGAAAAGTGTTTTGTCTTCACTGTAAAACTGTCATTAGACTTCCGCTCTTTTAACAAATGGTGATTAGGCCTATTCATTACATATACCTTTGTGTTGTGTCATGGAACAGAAGAGTTGAACATGGATCACATTAAAGATGCACAGCATTGCTGCAGGATCATTACAAAAAAAATACCAGTACCGGAGTGCAAAGCAGCGAATGACTTCATTGTCAAGTTTCTAGGCATTGGAACAACAACATTTTTAAGTGATGATAAGAACAAATTAAAATATACAAATGCTATAATATACCAAGTAAACCCCAGAATGAACATAAACTTTAATTTTTTAATAAAATGAAAATAGAAAACCTAAATAAATGTTATTGTATTTCATACAGTCATACAGAATAGCTGTACATAACGATCCCAACAATAGGTTTTTTCTCTTCCCTACTTCCTTCCACCTGAAGACGAAGGGAGAACCACCCTTCGAAACGTTGTGTCTTAATTTTTTGATTGTGACAACCAGCAATGGAAAAAGTCCAAACCTCTCACCTAAACATTACCTTCGTAACATTTGCTTCTTCGTTATAAGCATTGAATACGTGCTCCCAGGTTTTTTTCATTTTGGACAAAGAAATTATATCTGTCCTTTTATCTTGCAATATTTTATGTACTTACTTACTTACTTACTCACTTACAGATGGCTTTTAAGGAACCCGAAGGTTCATTGCCGCCCTCACATAAGCCCGCCATCGGTCCCTATCCTGTGCAAGATTAATCCAGTCTCTATCATCACATCCCACCTCCCTCAAATCCATTTTAATATTATCTTCCCATCTACGTCTCGGCCTCCCCAAAGGTCTTTTTCCCTCCGGTCTCCCAACTAACACTCTATATGCATTTCTGGATTTGCCCATACGTGCTGCATGCCCTGCCCATCTCAAACGTCTGGATTTTAAGTTCCTAATTATGTCAGGTGAAGAATACAATGCGTGCAGTTCTGTGTTGTGTAACTTTCTCCATTCTCCTGTAACTTCATCCCGCTTAGCCCCAAATATGTTCCTAAGCACCTTATTCTCAAACACCCTTAACCTATGTTCCTCTCTCAGAGTGAGAGTCCAAGTTTCACACACATACAGAAGAACCGGTAATATAACTGTTTTATAAATTCTAACTTTCAGATTTTTGGACAGCAGACTGGATGATAAGAGCTTCTCAACCGAATAATAACACGCATTTCCCATATTTATTCTGCGTTTAATTTCCTCCCGGTGTCATTTATATTTGTTACTGTTGCTCCAAGATATTTGAATTTTACCACCTCTTCGAAGGATAAATCTCCAATTTTTATAGTTCCATTTCGTACAATATTCTGGCCACGAGACATAATCATATACTTTGTCTTTTCGGGATTTACTTCCAAACTGATCGCTTTACTTGCTTCAAGTAAAATTTCCGTGTTTTCTCTAATCGTTTGTGTATTTTCTCTTAACATATTCACGTCATCTGCATAGACAAGAAGCTGATGTAACCCGTTCAATTCCAAACCCTGCCTGTTATCCTGAACTTTCCTAATGGCATATTCTAGAGCGAAGTTAAAAAGTAAAGGTGATAGTGCATCTCCCTGCTTTAGCCCGCAGTGAGTTGGAAAAGCATCAGATAGAAACTGACCTATACGGACTCTGCTGTATGTTTCACTGAGACACATTTGAATTAATCGAACTAGTTTCTTGGGAATACCAAATTCAATAAGAATATCATATAATACATCCCTCTTAACCGAGTCGTATGCCTTTTTGAAATCTATGAATAACTGATGTACTGTACCCTTATACTCCCATTTTTTCTCCATTATCTGTCGAATACAAAAAATCTGATCAATAGTCGATCTATTACGCCGAAAACCGCACTGATGATCCCTAATAATTTCATCTACGTACGGAGTTAATCTTATCAAAAGAATATTGGACAAAATTTTGTACGAAGTCAACAAAAGTGATATTCCTCTAAAGTTACCACAGTTGGTTTTGTCCCCTTTTTTAAAAATAGGTACAATTATGGACTCCTTCCATTATTCTGGTACAATTTCCTTCTCCCAAATAGCAAGTACAAGTTTATAAATTTCGCTATATAATGCACTTCCACCCTCTTGTATTAATTCTGCTGGAATTTGATCGATACCTGGAGACTTGTACTTTTCAGATTTTCTATCGCAATTTCGACTTCTGAAAGCGTGGGTTCGGGTATTTACCCACTAAATCAATTAATAACAATTTCTCCTTTGCTGTATATAATTTGTGTTCGGCCGCCATTTTTTATGTTTACAATCGCACAAAATGCTAATTTGCAGAAACTGATCACGTGATCAGCAATGAGGACATAATTGTATGAAAACTTTCTATTTCAAAGCGAATATTTTCAGCATGGTCTCAGGATTGTCTCAAGACCAAGACAGGACGGAGAAGGCGACTTTGCGTACGAAAATTGAGACCGGTCTTCACCTGTTCTTGGTTTCGGGACAGTCTTGAGACTAGCTTGGCGTTGACTGTGCACATGGGTCTAAGAGAAAACCTGTATAAGTACAGCTTGTGCTAATGAGAAGAAAATATAACAGCAGTGTTGCCAACACATAAATTGTATCCCCGTCAATCTATCACCTCAAAATCCGTCAGAATCCGTCAAAATTAATAGCAAAGAGTAAGACCCTCTCAATGTATCTATATACAAATAAAAGCAAATGAAGAGTCCACTGCAAGAATGATGGATGCCACTTTCATGTCGAAAATGAACCAAGACTGTCAATGCATAGCTTAAGACAGCGTTTCTCAAACTTTTTTGAAGTGGGGACCACTTTTTTAAGTCAGAACAGTTCCGCGGACCACCTTACTCTTGTTCCCTTCGGAAGCAAATTTATTATTTTGTAGTATATAATAGTATTAATATACTTATATTTTAAAATAGAGTTAATTAGTTAATTGAAATTCATTTAATATTAATATTAAATAATTAAGCTAATGTTAGTAGAAGAAAATTCATTTTTGTTTCTTTAATAAGGCTATTAGAGTTTGCATAATCTTTAACTTATTAACTAAAAAAAAATAAATAAATGTTGGTACTCACTTTAATGAGATGGAGGAGCCCGCCGATTCTTGCACAGTTGTTCTATATTTGCACGTATGCTGGTAAGCTTAAGTCTGAGATCGTCACACACATCGAGTCGATTTCGGTAGCCTACTTTGTTTTTATTAGATTTAGTGATGAAAACTCTTTCTCACACAGATACGTAGAAGCAAACTGAATTATAATCTCTAAAGCACCATTGTACAATTCACTATATTCTCTTTCTAACCATACATTACGCTTGGAATTTCATTTTAAGTCCGGTCTCATTCGAGAGTTCAATTAACTGTTCTCTTTCACTCAATGAAAGTTTATTAGTTTCAATATCACAATGAAAGGGATCACGAACCCATGAAAATTCGTCATAATTACTTGGAAAATAAATGTCAAATTGTGACCTCAAATTTGTATTATTGGTGTACGACGTACAGTAGGCCTACGTGACCATTTCAATGTGCAGACTGGATGTCTGCAAAACTATTAAGAAAGTCATAAATACATGAAAAGGTTCGGTCTTTTGTTATGAATTCGGGTGGTCCCTTGTTGGGTTACAGGCACCAGATGTGCAGGGAAAAGATGGCGAGAAACACCACATTCACAGTGCTTTAAATCCCTCTTTTGTTGCTGACAGTAGAGTGGGAAATCGGTAGACGGATAGGGAAATAAATTTCATGAAATGTCAGTACTTAGAGAAAAAGTGAAAGGCAATTGCCATGTGTCATTTCCAAACTCTGAGATTTTCAGCTATAGAGTGACAGGCCTATCCAATTTGTTTGAGTTATATTTTTTCCTCTGCCTTTCTTGAAGGACCACAAGGGCAGACCTCGAAGACCACAGGTGGTCCGCGGACCATAGTTTGAGAAACGCTGGCTTAAGATATATAGAATGTACATAGAGAGTTATATGGCATTAACACTGATAGTCATTGTCCAGTAATGATTGGAAAATCACAGTTAGGCTTTGAGCGCTAAGCATTTCAAACTTTCAATTGCTTCTCCTGCAAAATGTATTCCAAATGACATCCATCATTCTTGCAGTGGACTCTTAAAATATTAACGCAACTTCCTTAACACTCTTGATTAAAATAATAATAATAATAATAATAATAATAATAATAATAATAATAATAATAATAATAATTATTATTATTATTATTATTATTATTATTATTATTATTATTATTATTATTATTATTGTAATTCACCCACATCATCTGCTCTAGCTCTGCAGTTGATGTGCTTTGTTGGGTTATGCTCCCACAAAAATTAAACAATTAAAAATGACAACAGGTAAAAAAGTCAAAGGACGATGTAAATCGCAATTTCCACCAGAAAATCCGTCACTTTCGACGGAATTTCCGTCCAGTTGGCAACACTGTATACCAGTTAAACAAATTGCCAATAAAAACTCTTGTTTACAGTTTGTTCCTTCCCCTCTAGTTCCACCCCTCCCCAGTACTTACTTGTGCGCCAATAACATGCTTTCAGCTATCACCGAACGCTCCCTGCTTCTATCTCACTGGTAGCTCATTCCCTATCTTTATCTTGCTTCTCAGGAGGGCAAACCTTCCTACACGACAGCATAGCATGATGATGCGCATTCTACGAAAAATAAAAATTAAATTGTTGGCAATTAAAATTGTCTTTTCGTAAGCATGATGCGAATTCGAAAAACAGACATATATATATATATATATATATATATATATATATATATATATATATATATATATATATATATATATATATATACAGTAACTTCTCTCTCATCCGGACAGCAGGGTAGGCAATTATTATTGGCTACTCACAATACGGTACGTACCTTCTTCCTCCCCGCCATGTAATTTTTTCCTCCTCCTTCATTAATCCACTCGTTTAGACGATTGAAGAATTTTCTACCCTTTTCCATGAAAAAAATGTTAGTGCAAACGCTCGTGATGCCCCACTTCGATTACTGTGATATTCTACTTACTGACCTAAGCGTTACTTCGGCGCAGAGACTACAACGTGTTCATAATATGTGCGTCCGTTTCGTCTGCAATATTCGCCGGGCTGATCACGTAACACCATCCCTCGAAATGTTGTCCTGGCTCCGTCTAGAAGGTCGTAGGAAAATCCGCTGTCTTTCCCTTCTCTTTCACATATTGCATTTCTCCACTCCTGTCTATCTTGCGTCTCGTTTTCAAAATTTATTCACCCATCATAACCTAGACACGCGATCACAACACTCCTCAATATTATCCATTCCCTCCCACCGAACATCCTCATATTCATCTTCTTTCACTGTGGCTGTTCCTCGGCTTTGGAATTCCCTACCGAGTAATGTCAGGGACTGTCAGACATCAAACCAATTTAAGAATAGCCTAACGAGATATTTTTCTAACAATTCTTGTTAACAATAATAGCTGTTTCAGGTTTCTCAATGTTTAATGGTTAGGCTATATATATATCACAGATAAATATCTAAATTATCTCGTTATTATTATTATTATTATTATTATTATTACTATTATTATTATTATTATTATTATTATAACTATTTCTTACCAATGTTTATTATTGTCACACTAACATTAGTTATCCAGTTTTCATTAGGCCTATTTACTTTCATGTTGTTTTATGATCTAGATATTAATATAATAACAATGTAAGCAAATATATTTAATTAGAATTAGAGTCTGGCTGGGCGGAAGAGAAGGCCTACTGGCCTTAGCTCTGCCAGATTAAATAAATAAATTGTTACTTGCAATCCCGTCGTGCTTTCAGTCAAGCACAGGTTATATGTGGAAGAAGATCACCATGCTTTCTAAGACATTTACTGATAAACGCTCGAAGTTTAGTTATTCTTTAAAAGACAAACTGGATATTTTAAAGCGACTGGATGAAGGGGAAACTATTTCTGCTATCCAAGAAGTACAATTCATGACTGGAAGCGTAATCGGGCTGCACTGCAAGAATATTGTGCATCCACGAGCTCTAATGACAAGCGCCGTGCATTGAAGCAGCCTAGTGTTTTCAAATACGATAAGGAACTGTTTCTATGGTTTCAAGATCAAAGAAGGAAAGGTACTCCAATATCTGGCCCGATTCTGAAAGAGAAAGCGCTTGATATGCATAAGAAACTTGGATGTGATAATTTCTCTGCTAGTGATGGGTGGTTGTTAATGTGGCAGGGGCGAAGCTGAAGTGAGCCTTAGAATACCCATTGGATTTTCAAGAAATAAGCGCATTTACATTTTCATGTTTTCATTGGTATAGGTAAATGAAATCTCTCTAGTATTACCTCTCTAGTTACGGAAGGATTGACGCCAGCTCCTCGGCGCGGAACAAGCGCATGACATTGTGGCTAGAGATGGCCGATATTTCGCAAACCGATATTTTGTCACAGATATTTTTTTGTCACAGATAAACCTGTGACTGATGACGCGAAATATCTGTGACAAAATATCGCTATCGAAATCTGCTCCGTATTCAGTACTCTGTGACCGTTGCAACGTCTGTGACTGATATTTTCTCCACTACGTCGTGAGTTTGCGCATGCGCATGATACAATAACAGCAATCGGGCGGTGGTATTTGATTATTTTTTCGTGATATTTTGTTCAATATTATTTTTGTCAAAGTGATGATGTGTTGCAAAGTTATTAGTGGCATTATAATAATATAATCATGAATCTGACATTTTGTTTTCATATTTTAGTCTGTATATATGTTTTATAAATATTTTATGTATTCCCCGAGATCTTCACATTTTCATATTACTGTGAATTTATATTAATGTGTAAGTATTTTCCACTCAATTCAAACCGAACGAGACAAAACTGGCTAATATGATGGGCAACTTATTTCGCTAAACTAACCTTGAGGTAGTTTCCTTCGTATTCCCCTTATACACCTTGCATATACGACTCTGTGACAGGTCAGGTTTGGTTGGTTTAAGCTTTTATTATTCCTAGACATATACGATCAACGACTAAATTAGCGTTAAGGTAGTTCCCTTCGTACTCCGCATATAAACTTTGCATATACGAATCTGTGACGGGTTAGGTTTGGTTAGTTTAGGTTTTGTTATGCCTTGGATATACGATCAACTGCATCTCCACAAAAAATAAAATTCAACGATTTTCACTTCCGAAATCACCGAAACTACCTCAGCGCTAGTTTAACCCGAGGAACTGTAAAAAAAAAAAAAACTTATAAATGCAACGATTTTTACATCCGAAATTGCCGAAACTACTTCAGCGCTAGTTTCACCATCTTATTATAAATGATATAGTGATTACACGATTTAAATAATAATAATAATAATAATAATAATAATAATAATAATAATACCATTGGTTACCAATACTTTATCTTGTGTAAAATCCTGTCTGAACAACTGTTTTGTTTTCTAATTATTTTCCATTGTTTTTCCGAATACTGATGTTTCGTTAATTTTTATTCTGACTCAATATTATAATGTTGATGCACGACTTAAAATAATTATTTTTCCATTATATTATATACAATAGAAAGGATCAATTTTTAAAACGATTAGGATAATCACATAACCTCAATTTCTCCATACCCAACTACATTAAAAATTATCAACTGATTCCATATCTAAAATCAACTACGATATAACCTCTTGGTATATGAGGTTAAATTTTTACATGTTTCTGTTGAGTTAGCTTAGTATTTATTTGTTAATGGTACATGTACATAACTTATTTGTTGCATTTTCCCAGGCATATACACCACTGATGTGTGGCGTGTATTCACATTGCACTGCTCTTCAATATTTCCTGTTAATTTTTATCGGTGTGACAAAATATCGGTGTAATTCATGCATATTGTGCTTACTTATCGATATAAAATATCGGTGTGACAAAATCACAGATAAAAGTCACAGATATTTAATTGTCACAGTCACAGTTGTCACAGATACTTGGAAATATCGTTTAAGCTCAACTCTAGTGGCGACTCACTGTGAGTGAATGAAACTGTTTCAAATCAGGCTCTCTGCAGCAGATAGAGAAAGCATATGCGCATGCGCCAACCGGAGTGTTGCATACGTCACTAATGCTAGACACGCAGAGACCTGCATCAGAGCGAGCGCGGGATATCGTTATCAGTCCAGGTAGGCACCGACGGAATGAATAACGATCATCTACGAACATTTCCGATAAATCACGAAGTAAAGAAACACACCGAGCGATCGGGTCTGAGGACGAGCGCTCGGTGTTCATGAGTAGAGTTGAGCTTAAACCATATTTTCAAGTATCTGAGACAACTGTGACTGTGACAATTAAATATCTGCGACTTTTATCGGTGATTTTGTCACACCGATAAAAATTAACAGGAAATATTGAAGAGCAGTGAAATGTGAATACGATTTCTCTATACACACCACTCATCACTGATTTATATGGGAAAATCCAACAAAGAAATTATGTACATGTACCATTAATAAATAAATACTTACCTAACTGAACAGTAACATGTCAAAAGTTAACCTCATGTACCAAGAGGTTATATTATAGATATTGAACCAGTTGATCATTTTTAAATGTAGTTGGGTATGGGGAAATTGAGGTTATATGATTATCCTAATCGTTTTAAAAATTGATCCTTTTTATTGTATATAATATAATGGATAAATTATTTTAAGTCGTGCATTAACATTATAATATTGAGTCATAGAACAAAAATTAATGAAACATAAGTATTCGGAAAAACATTGGAAAATAATTACAAAACAAAACAGTTGTTCAGACGGGATTTTACACAAGATTAAGTACTGGTAACCAATTGTGTTATTATTTAAATCGTGTAATAACTACATCGCTTATAATAAGAAGGAGAAACTACCGCCCGATTGCTATTATTGTATCATACGCACGCGCAAACCTACGACGTAGAGGAGAAAATTTCAGTCACAGAGTACTGAATACGGAGCAGATTTCGATAGCGATATTTTGTCACAGATATTTCGCGTCATCAGTCACAGGTTTATCTGTGACAAAATATCGGTTTGTGAAATATCGACCATCTCTATAATCATGAGTGCTCTTCCGGTAGCAATAAGAAGTAGGTGAATGTAGGCTTGTCTAATCAGTACGTTACATCAAAACGAATGTTGAAGATGATTCAATAGTATCGACGTCGATCTCAAGCAGATGCTCGGACACCGTCTCTGTTGATGGTAAAAGATTACAAGACACGATGTCGAAAGTATATACCGAAAATAAAATTAAATTAGCAGAGTCAGAGTATTGGAAAAAAGGGAAAGCAGTTACTAGCTCTGCTTGGACTAAATTCAGAGAAGTAAGGGATAAGAATACCTTAAAGTACATAGGATTGTCCACACCAGGTGGCCCGGGTTCGAATCCTGGTCGGGGCAAGTTACCTGGTTGACGTTTTTTCCGGGGTTTTCCCTCAACCCAATACGAGCAAATGCTGGGTAACTTTCGGTGCTGGACCCCGGACTCATTTCACTGGCATTATCACCTTCATTTCATTCAGACGCTAAATAACCTATGCGTCGTAAAATAACCTACTAAAATAAAAAATAAAACTATTCCCAAGTTAGTATGAGTAGAGTTCATACTACGTCCGAGATGAAACAAAATATATCGCTACTAATTTATTATTTGCATTTCATACATCGATAGACATTTTTAGTTATCACGTATTAAATTGTAATTTGTCTGTTTTATATACGTTTTATAGTAATATAACCAAACATTTCATTTGCATTTACAGTATTTATCACGATATTGTTAAACTAAGTAGGAATGAAATATATTTATACAGAAAATCATTTCAGGCTATTTCAATCTAAACAAAGAAAAATGTGTAATTAATTAAATTTCCACTAAATATATATAATTGTTGAGAACAATCGAATGATTTCTATAATGATTATTCCATTGCAGGATGAAATCATTCGAATGCATGGATGAATTGTTCAATAAAATTGCAGTATGTTGATTACTCATTTTATACGTAGGTCTGTAGTCTGAGAGCAGCGCTCTTTTTTCTTATCGCCATGTAGGTCAGGTGTTTAATTTAATGAAGATCAGGGTCAGATTCTGGGGCTGTTGGAAGAGTCAGTACGCAACACCCACACAGAACATTCAAAGCTTATCATTCTATTGTTGCGTCATATGATTCTGAACTCGAAGCTCTTAGGCCTATCATTATCTTAAAATGGAACATATTCTGTTATGCGAGTACATATTTTGTATAACATCATACGGCTTGTTGTGGTGGTAAGCAAAGTTAATGAATAATCGAGTGATATTGTGAATATTTCTATTATTTCGAATGGTTTTGATAATCAAATAATTCGAATGAATTCATTCGATTTCTACCAATACTGCACTACGTATTACTGTAGCATACTGCTTCGCTTACAGTGGTTGAAGCGAGCGCTCGTTCTGACAGGGGAGCGATCCCCCGGGCGATCTCGAGCGAGCGGAGGCCAAACCCGAGCTCGAGCGATTACACACGAAGAGCATTCGGTAAAACCGATCTCAGATATCGTTAAGCATCGCTCTCTTGCAGGTCTCTGCTAGACAGCTCTGTCAAGAGCCTAGACTCTGAACATGTTGCCGGCCTGATTGGCTCAAGCGGTAGAGGTACGGCATGTCTCTATCGCTTGGTCCGAAAGGTTGTGGATTCGAGTCCCGCCTTGGGCATGGGTGTTGTGTAAATACTAGTTTAAGAAAGCTGAAAAACAGAAAAAAGGTGATAGAAAGGGTCACGAAAACAAAAAAACGTGTCGTTCAGCGTTACCAACCTCAATATTAGCGAGTCTGCTACCAACGTCCCGAAATTCAGCTACAAATACCAAAATGAAGCCAAACACATTCAGAAACAGAATTCATGACCTATCCTATAGTTACAATGTTGGAAGGCGGATGTGTTGGATACTCTCGGTTCCACAAGTAAAGCACCCTGGCCTCATACCACTTCTAGACAGATGACGGTGATTTGACAGGCCAGTTAGGGGAGGTAAACTTGCTAAAACTTTCAGCTGTTGCCATGTTTGCGCTTGGCTTGACTCTTTAAATGTATTTTCTTTTGCAACTGGTTGGATTCTTTCAAAAATGGAAAATTCACAACACAGCATTCTCGGCGGTCTTGTGGAGGTATCTTTGTCCACAGTTTCACTAATTGGGGGAGCGTGTCAGTCAGATTTATGGCTTCCTGAACCCAACCCTGCAACGAAGGTTCTTTACTTGTGAAACCAAGAGTATGTCATTCATTAATTTAGGGCCAATTCATTTTTGTTCCATAGACGACTCCCAATAAAGACACTGTCAGGTGTCGGCAAATTCACGAATCCAGGAATTGACCGTTAAACAATGGGCGCAATTCACATAACAGGAAAAGAAAACTGAAAATAATAAAGTTTTCCTTGCCATAAATAATGGTGGCTGTGTCCGGAATTCAGTTCTACCTTAAATTTTCTATTATGTTTTCGTAAATTTTTTGAGGAAGCGGGAAACTTCTTATGGCTATTAGAGTGTGAGAAAATAAAATTTGATAGAAGAACATGTTTATACATAAAATTGAGTATCCTCAAGTGGTCATTCGATCGAATCTCATTCGGCTATACTTTGCCATTCGACTACGACCATTCTGCTAAAAGCTACTTTTAGCCGAATTCGGTCACGGTTGGCAATGCTGCAATCTGTCAGTAGATGAGAAATTATGGTATCAAGAAAAGTATCGCAGATCTTTTTGGCCCCTGAAATGTTAAATGTTAAGCAAAGAAGCGAGTCACTATCCAACTTGTATGTCTCCCAACCAGCTACAGCCCCCTACAGATATCATCCTGCTAAACGCCATGACAGTAGAAGTACACTCAGAACTCGTGTAAATAGACCTATAATGCCGATAAGTTAAGAAAACCGAATCTAATAAAACGTTACAGACTGTGCGTTTATTGTTATTGTTAGAAAATTTTGCCACTACACCATCACTACTGCTTTCATTGTAATTTGTTATTACTATGATCTCCATCCTATCTATACTCTTATCATTGTGACTTCTATGTATATAGTTATCTTCCCCGTAGAAAATTAAATTATGGTTTATTTAACGACGCTCGCAACTGCGGAAAATATTGTTTACATTGACCACTTATACATATTGTTGCAAATAAAGTGTACATCAAATATCAGCATTTGCAATCATGAAGTAAAACTTGCTGCATGTAACAAATGTAAAATCTCTTAGAAATCAGGAAAATGTTGAGGAGTGTATCAAAGATGCCAAGGCACTCAGGCAGGATCAGGATAATTTATGACACTACAAGTCCTAGCTTTTAAAATAATTGATACCATAGTAATACGGATGGCATCGAGATTTGAAGATCTTAAAAACTTTAATTTTGTTGAATTACTGGATGAAAAACAGTTCCCTGCTTATAGATCAGTGTTTCCGTCACTTAAGTTGAGTGCATTGGTAAAAAAAGTATCCATACTTTGACAGTGAATAGCTTCAAAATGAACGAACGTTTATTCTGACCAAACAAAGCATTCGCCTGCAGGTTTGTTGCTGAAATATTTTTTGAACAGTGGCCCAGAAAAAATCTATCAAGAAACAGAGCGGCTTATAAGACTGATTCTCACCTTCCCTGTATCTGCTGCGTCGAGTGAACGAAGAGTTAAGGCATTTTAAAGAATTCCATGTCAGATTCTAGACTGAGCAATTTGAGTACTCTGGCTATTGAGAAGGGTTTGTTGAACAGTCTTTCCTGGGACGACATCTTCAAAGAACGCATCATTGACATCTTTGCAGAGCGAAAAACACGCCGACTGGAATTTATCTACAAAAAATATAATGTATGAACTTTAGAATAGCCTACCCAATTACATGAATGTAGCTTCGCCACTGTAATGTGGAGGAAAAAGTATGGTGTTCGTCCGCTGGTAATTTGTGGAGAGAGGATGTCATCTGATACCGCTGCAGCTGAAAAATATAAAACTACATTCCGAGATTTTATGAGTAAACTAGAATTATTTCCCCAGCAGATATACAATTCTGACGAAGCCGGTTTAAATATCTAAAGTCTACCGAAAAGAACATACCGTATACTGGGTGTTCATTTCAAAGTGTGTCATGACGTCACTGTTGTTGGGTCAACGATTTGAAGCGAGTTTCAGTTTATATGTTAGAGAAGTTGCCTATTATTTAAGGCGTTCTTCAATCTGAATTTGAGAATGTGTACGGTATAACTTGAACGTCGTAGCAACAGATGGCGGTCTGTACGGTCTGTGTGCTACCATAACCTCTTTCGAACTGTGTTTTGCGCCGGCAAGTCGTACGCAGGGTATTTGTTATCGTCGGTTGCGTATGGTAACATTCCACAACACAAATCAAATGCTCCGTGTCCATGTTGACCGTCGAAGTTAATGTCAACAAATACGTAAGTAATCGTCTTAACCCTCTCCCCATATCTCGACAGTACGTATTTCCAAACAGTTCACATTCCTGCCACTACCGGAGCTACCGTACGTATCGGCACGTACTCTTCAGAATGAACGCCGTACTTGCTAGCCAACTTCTCTGCCTCTTAGATTATACACCTGAGCTGCGGAAGTGTAGGAAGATTGAATTCTCTAGGCTCATCAGCTAGCCACATGACGGCATGCAGCGAGCCAAGACACATTTTGAACTGAACACCCAGTATGTTTTATGGGGCTCTAGCACAGAAATCTATTCTGCAGGATAATCTCACTTGCCAGTTTAGTTTTCATAAAGAAATAAGTTATTATTGGATGCACAACAGATGCTGTATATTGTATGCAAGTATTCTTTACATTATAATTGGTTAACATGTAACGAAGTTCATTTTGCTTTGTAGAAATGCCTAATTCTCTCGCAATTTATTTCCAGAAAATTCATGCGTTTTTTATTTTTTCAGATGGAGAACTTTAAGTTTATTCTATTTGTGTATATAAAATGTTTAAGAATATACTGATTGTAACTACTATAATCGGTGGTTTAATTACTGTACTATTCAAATGTTCGCAAATACTTTCTTATCAAATAACCCACATCAATTATGCAGACGATGCAGGGATAGTTAACTATGTTCCGTACCGTCCTACAGTAAGGCGTGGCCTGTGAAGTCAAGCGAATGCTGGACGACGAAGCGGAAGGACGACATAACAACGGATCACAGAGAATTTACTGTGTATATATTATATATAGGCCTATATATGAAACCCATTGTCCCCAAACATTCATGTCATAAGTGCTGACTTTGGGGGAGGTAAGAAAATTTCTGCCCCCTCAAAATAAGAAAGCCAGGGGCGTCCCCCTTAAAAATTAATCTCCAAATAATTATTTCGAAAGAGATTCCTGGTGTGAAAAATGAACTAACTTATAGTCGCGACGCTGTTATTTCCGGCGTGACTCCTCCTCTTTGCTTACGTCTTAGGAAGTCAAGGCTCTATAAAGTCTAGGTAGGTAGTATCGTTCGCCATTTTTGTTCCTTCCTTGCCGAGATACCAGACGAGGAATCTATTTGCCACTCCGTTAAATATTATCATGTTGTAGCTCCTATGATAATAAATCAAACTCACTGTATTTCAGCAAATAGGCCTAATTGAGCGGCAAATAACGTCCTCGTGTGCTTATTGCGAACGCCAACGAAAGAACCAAAATGGCGAACGATTATATATTAAGTATTTATCCAGCCTTAGAAAATGCTTTACAACTTCATCAGCGAATCACAAGATGCATACATTTAAATGTAGCCAACCTGCAAAGTGATTGGCTGCCGGAAATTAGAGCGACGGGACTACAGGCGTAGGACATAAACCAAAAAAGAAAAATTCTTTCAAAGACATGGAGAGGGTCAGCGAAACTTGGACTCTCACTTTGAGAGAGGAACATAGGATAAGGGTGTTTGAGAATAAGATGCTTAGGAAAATATTTGGGGCTAAGAGGGATGAAGTTACAGGAGAATGGAGAAAGTTAGGGGAGAGTCGGGTAGTATCGGACATCGGGTAGTATCGGACAGTGCGTTTCTTTCATCTACCACCATATGGTAGTACCTGAATGACATGGTTACGTTTCTCTATGCGACATCACAGAAACGTAAGCATGTCAATCAGGTACTATCATCGTGTGGTAGATGAAAGAAACTCACTGTCCAATATTACCCGATGTCCGGTACTACCCGACTCTCCCCTACACAACGCAGAACTGCAAGCATTGTATTCTTCACCTGACATAATTAGAAACGTTAAATCCAGACGTTTGACATGGGCAGGGCATGTAGCACGTATGGGCGAATCCAGAAATGCATATAGAGTGTTAGTTGGAAAACCGGAGGGAATAAGACCTTCGGGGAGGCCGAGACGTAGGTGGGAAGATAATATTAAAATGGGTTTGAGGGAGGTGGGATATGATGGTAGGGACTCGATTAATCTTGCTCAGAATAGGGACCGATGGCGGGCCTATGAGAGGGCGGCAATGAACCTACGGGTTCCTTAAAAGCCGTTAAGCAAGTTAGTAAGTAAGTAGCCTAAGTAAGTAAGTAAGTAGGCCTATATTAAATTACAGAATTTTCGAAAAATCGATTGCACCACTTCCTTCGATCGAACTATCTTCGATTAAGAACATCATACATATTATTTAGTCTTGGGCTCAGATGAAAGGTAGGTCATCGCGCTGTGGAAGGGAGCACGTACGAAAAGCAAGGCAGGCGCTGATAAGCTACCGGGGAATGCCGCTCGAGCCGAGGAGTGGAGTCGCGAGTAGCCTACAATTTCCCTGATATTACGATACGGAGTTGGAAAGCGCTTTTTACAAAATCGAGGGAAACTTTGAAAACTCGCCCTGTTCGTTTTTCAATTTCCGTGATTTCGTAATGCACTTCATAACGTGTAAGTCTATTGTAACTTTCGGCATTTTTTGCACGATCGTATTTTTAAAATTACAAATGCAATAGACCTATATTTTGCATTGAAAATTTAGAGCAGGCATGTCAAATCCCTGCACATTGTGCAGTCGCGCACATTGTGCACTTGTCTCTGTGCGATGTGCAGTTCCTATTCCCCTACTTGCAGGGGCGGCCCGTCCTTATGTGCTACAGTGCTACAGCACAATGATAATTTTTGCTCAAATAATGTAGCCTATTTGCAATACCACCATAGTATCTGATCTGCCATTTGACAATTTTCCGTGGTTATGTTCATGACGCGTTTTAGAGTGTTTAGTCTTCGCTCTTAGATCTTTGATGCCTCAGGGGGTACAATGTGCTACTCAAAACTCTACATGAGAATGTAGACAATTAATGCGCATGTGCGAAGTTGAAATCACTGCCCTGATTGGCTATTTTTACGCGGCGAAGTGCTGTAGTCAGCTTCAGCACAACACAGCTTGGAGATTGCAAAAGTAAAGCGTAACGAAAGAATGCTTGTTTGTGGAATGTTGCCATACGCAACCGATGATAACAAATACCCTGCGTACGACTTGCCCGCGCAAAACACAGTTGGAAAGAGGTTATTGTAGCACACAGACTTTACAGACCGCCATCTGTTGCTACGACGTTCAAGTTATACCGTACACGTTCTCAAGTTCAGATTGGTCGCCTTGATTAATAGGCAACATCTCTGACATAAAATCTGAAACTCGCTTCAAATCGCTGACTCACAACAGTGACGTCATGACACACTTTGAAATTAACACTCAATAGAAAGATAACGACTATAAAGCTGCAGCAGGGATATGTAGGTCTATTCTCTATGGAAAACTCCGTGTGGCGACAGTCAAGCGAAACGTCGCAATCTGAAGTCCCGCCATTTAGGCTACACCCAATGGACATTAAAATTTTATTGCAAAGGCGCAGCTCTTCTGTTAGGCCTAATGAAGTTAAAGGAGTCGTAAACGTCTGGAGGTGAGGTGAATTTATGCACTTGCAAAAGGATGCAAAATATAGACTACGTTACTCCAAGCCTCAAGAGATTGTAAATCTTCTATCCTATAGCCATAGGCGGAGTTATGGGGGCACTTGGGGGACACTAACCCCCCAAAACTTCTGTGAACTCTTTTTTTTCTATTAACATTAGAAAATATTGAATGCAAAAGACTTTTCTTGCGTTTGTTTATGATTAAGTTTCCGTGCTTAAATTGACGAATTAATGTCTTCAGATCATATGTCTAGACTGTAATATGAAGGAGGAGAATTCGGTCCGGTGCTGTGGATTGAATTCGGCGTAGCTCAGTGGTCAGGGCGCTTAGTACTTAGAACCAAGGACCCGGGTTCGATCCCCGGCGCCAGAGCGAATTTTTGTCCTCAAATATTAATTGTCAGATGTTATTCTGTATGACAAATTGATATATCTATAATATTTTCTCCTCAAATATTAAATATTAATTATAATATTTATTTTAAATTCCTGAATGTATAAGAATTTCTATACCTCGTTTGAGGAATGGAAGCACTGTAATGTTTCTTTTGCAACAGCTTATAGGCCTACTTCTGTGTTAGAAGTCTGCAGCGACCATCTACTGAATTAGGTGTTAGTGAAAAAATATACCATATTCCCATGTAAAAGGAGTGAAAATTGTCAGTAGTTTTCATAAAACAATCATAGTCCAAAGATTTTTTTTTGTGAAAAAGCCATTTTCCAGGAAGTGATAGCATTTACAAATAATATCCCATTCATAAACAAAAGCAAGAAAAGTCTTTTGAATTCAATATTTTGTAATGTTAATTGAAAAAAAAAAGAGTTCAGACAAATTTGGGGGGGGGGGGCGGTGCTCCCATATACCCTCCCATAACTCTGCGTATGGTTATGCCCTATTATAATTTGTAGTAGGCCTAGACCTACGGTTGAAGCCCTATACAACTCGGTCCGAAACATCGTGGATATGAATGTAACACTATAAGAAACATGCACCCCAAAATACTTTTACTTACTTACTACTTACTTACTGGCTTTTAAGGAACCCGGAGGTTCATTGCCGCCCTCACATAAGCCCGCCATTGGTCCCTATCCTGAAATAGATTAATCCATTCTCTATCATCATATCCCACCTCCCTCAAATCCATTTTAATATTATCTTTCCATCTACGTCTCGGCCTCCCTAAAGGTCTTATTCCCTCCGGCCTCCCAACTCTGTATGAATTTCTGGATTCGCCCATACGTGCTACATGCCCTGCCCATCTCAAACGTCTGGATTTGATGTTCCTAATTACGTCAGGTGAAGAATACCATGCCTGCAGTTCTGTGTTGTGCAACTTTCTCCATTCTCCTGTAAATTCATCCCTCTTACCCCAAATATTTTCCTAAGCACCTTATTCTCAAACACCCTTAACCTATGTTCCCCTCTGAAAGTGAGAGTCCAAGTTTCACAACCATAAAGAACAACAATACTTTTACTAAATGATCATATTCCGATATACTGTACCACGGTCAAGCTATAACAGGGGAGTAAGTGAATGATATCCCCCGTAACCTGCTTATATCCGGATTCTATGGTTTTGCTTTGTCCCCCTAAGGAAACGGTTCTCTCTCCGCCTATGCCTATAGCCTACCTAAGATTTCGAAGACAGTAGACTAACGTATAAGTCTATGTCTGGGCTACTATTGTAAACTCTTAAAAATACACGCAAACGTTGAAGAAAACTTGCTGGATTATACTTAGGATTGGATTTTACAGATAGGCCTAGTGTTTCTGCATTAATTTCAAAATTTCTAAAATTAAAATTTTTCTAGATAGCGTCATCCGTGGGAAAGGAAATGTTTATACTCCGTCTGCAACAGAATATGGGTAAATTAAACCGGAAAATTTAAGTAACTTAGATTATTTCTTAAAATTAAGCTGCATAGCCAATCTTACAAGACACAAATTTCATGTCTCAAAGAGACATTGTCATTCAGTTTAATTTTTTTTTATAATCAAGTTAACCCCAGTAGTCAAGTTTCCCCCTATTCACGCTATGGAAAATAGTTAATTTCGTAAGAAATTGGGAGGGAGTACGCCACGCAATATAGCCTCTATTGTATAAGGTCTTCCCTAAAATATCTTGCCCCCTTACTTACTTACTTACTTACGGATTTTAAGGAACCCGGAGGTTCATTGCCGCCCTCACATAAGCCCACCATCGGTCCCTATCCTGAGCAACATCAATCCAGTCCCTACCATCATATCCCACCTCCCTCAAATCCATTTTATATTATCCTCCCATCTACGTCTCGGCCTCCCCAAAGGTCTTATTCCCTCCGGCCTCCCAACTAACACTCTATATGCATTTCTGGATTTGCCCATACGTGCTACATGCCCTGCACATCTCAAACGTCTGGATTTAATGTTGCTAACTATGTCAGGGGAAGTCCACACCTATGGAGTAACGGATAGCGCGTCTGGCCGCGAAACCAGGTGGCCCGGGTTCGAATCCCGGTCGGGGCAAGTTACCTGGTTGAGGTTTTTTCCGGGGTTTTCCCCTCAACCCAGTACGAGCAAATGCTGGGTAACTTTCGGTGCTGGACCCCGGACTCATTTCACCGGCATTATTACCTTCATTTCTTTCAGACGCTAAATAACCTGAGATGTTGATAGAGCGTCGTAAAATAACCCAATAAAATAAAAATGTCTGGTGAAGAATACAATGCGTGCAGTTTTGCGTTGTGTAACTTTCTCCATTCTCCTGTAACTTCATCCCTCTTAACTCCAAATATTTTCCTAAGAACCTTATTCTCAAACACCAACATCTTGCCCCCTCTAAGTACAAACTGAAATGACGCTCCTGTATTCGAGGTAAAGGGGGGTTTGAACCTGACCCACCATCGAATAGGAATACTGTAGGGCCTACACAGAGTGAATCATCTCATCCTGCGGATTTGGAAGTTATACAATCCCCCCATTTTACAGTATATGTCGTAAACACCGTCCCCTGCGTCGTATCGATTTCGGCCGATTTGGCTGCTATGTGCCCCGACGTGGCACGTGACTGTATTCCACTGGCGTAGCTGTGAGCGCGCTGGGCTTTAGAGGTGAAGGTCTTTGGTTCCTGGCATCTGAAGTTAATATTTTATATTGGCCCATGTAAGGCCCGTAACACACTTGAAGAGTTCTCGCTAGCGAGAAATGTGTTGCGAGAAAGAGGCGAAGAGCCTTCCTCCACACTTTTAGCGAGTTCTCGCTATCACACATCACACCTTGCTATGATCATCTATGCCCTGCCTTCATGCAGAAAGTATTTTTCTAATTATAGTAATGACTCGTTGGGGGAAATATTACAGGTTATGTATTTAAGTACATTGCACTTTACAAATTACGTACGAACGCTAAGCTTATGTTGAATCTGAGTATTCAGATGAGGAGGAAATGGAGTTACATGAACATATTTTGTTAATGAAAAGAAAAAGTAGGCCTAAAATTAAAACCAGAAATATCTGAACATCACATTACATCTTACGAAGATAAGGGCGAGTTTTGGACACTGGTTCGATTTGGATGATGATACGTTTAGGCGTTATTTCAGGTTGAATGAACCTCAGTTTTTTGCCATTCATGATATGATAGAGGATTCTTGGCTATGTTCTGATTAAAATTATGTAAACAGTTAAGACACATATGTAGATACATTATTTCAAATGTTATCATTAATACTGTTAAATCTCGTCAAAATAAAATTTAGCCCTATTTATTTTCAGATCATCTGATATTTGTCTCCAAATTTCTTCTTTAAGTTTCGTATTTTTATAGTTTCCATTCCGTGTATCATATAAATAGGCCTATGGGTGACATCGTACAATTTCGATAAGTTTCTGACTGCAATTATCAGCCATCTTTCCTCATTGTCAATAAGAACAATACAATTCATCGCTACCTATGATATTACTTCTTCATGTTTTTCTACATTCAGTCGTCATAAAGAGTATAAATGTCAAACATATTTGATAAATGTGTCGAGAAAATTCGCTGAGCTACTGATTTCAGCGAGAAACCCGCTCGAGGTTTTTTCCTCGAGCGAGAACCTCTTCCAGTGTGTGGACGTCCGTTTGAATCCATGTAATCAATTTGAATTTTCTCGCAACACATTTCTCGCTAGCGAAAACTCTTCAAGTGTGTAACAGGCGTAACGGAAGCTAATAGTTTGGCACGGAAGAGATAAATAATGATGTAATCTTCATCTTTCAATGTTGGATGACGTATATACGTCCGTTGATGTGACATATTAATGAATTTAAATACTATTATAGTCACAATCCTGCCGTGGTATGAAAGAAAAATTTGACAACCTCCAGCGGGATTCGAACCTGCGACTTCCTGTACTCCGGTCACGCGCTCTGCCTGACGCTATGGACAGTACTCTATAACAGAGTCGCCAGTATGAAAGGAGGATTCCGAGCGTTTAGCGTGAGACGAACTCGATAGCACAGTTGGCAGAGCGCTTGACCGGAGTACCAGAAGTCGTAGGTTCGAATCCCGATCGAAGTTGTGAAATTTTTCTTTCATACCACGGCATGATGTGACTATAATAGTATTTAAATTCATCAAATAATAATGTTTCTCTGATATTGGTTAATGTAAAACGCTCAACTAAGTTATGTCAATTTCTATTAAATAACAAATCGCTATTAATTAAGTTTCAATTAAACCACAAATCGCTATTAGAATCTCCTTTATTGAACAGAGTAAATTAATGCACATAACATTACATGAAATGACAGACATAAGGCATTGAATGATCATATCAACACAGGACAGCATGGTAGCCTCATCGACTGTCTGGTGAATGCGGCGGGTCATTTGTGAGCGCCTGAATTTCGCATCGTCTGTAAAATTCAGATTTGCCTAATTACCAATCCGCAGGATGAGAAGATTCAATCTGTATATATAGAAAGATTTGACAAATTTTAAATAAATTCTGGATTTTCGAAAATGTCCTTTAAATTCGGAAGGTCTTTCGAAATTTCGATTGAGCTTCAAACACTGTGCTTATGTTAAATTAGTAGGCCTAGATCTACTATAGGGTAAGGTTGCCTTAGCATTTATCATTTTTATTGAACAATACAATTTTTATTTTCTGCATTCCTTTACAGAGATACATTCCCAGAACATTTACCTTTCATGTAAAAAAGTATCCTTGAATTTGGTTTAATATTTTTTAATTGGAATGACATTTTCGAAACACTTGTCAGTGGTGCCTTTTAGGCAACTAGTTTCCTAAATAGCACCTGCAGTTTCTTAAATCGCACCTCTTTAACTGCAGGGAACAGGATGAAGGAAAGCTTTTAATATTGAACATATTGAACAGTATTTAACATGAATAATGTAATAAATGTAATTACAAGTTTATTGAAATTAATGGAAGAGAGTAACGCATCTTCAAATGAAATTGAAAAAAATAGAGCATAAAGTATCTAACATTTAAACTTCCTGAATGCGTTTTTATTGTTGCACATTTGCCATGTGCTTCACCAGGCAGTCCAGACTGTAAATTGCGTCACCTTTACTCTGCGATTATCTCGAAGCCACCTAAGAACTGCCTCATGATATATCTGTCTGAAATGGTTTGAAGATAGGAATATCTAAACGCTGGGCCTTTGAGTATTATGACGAGGAAGCTGAAACAGGAGCACAACATTTTCCCGAGTTAATCTAGCTTCTAAATTTTTGGAATGGGTCGTATAGGTGGACATACAGAAGCAGCACTTTTTTCTGTGGTAGGTCTGAGTGGCAAATAAAATGTTTGACTATTCGAGAAATAGTTCACTGTTGATGTCACTTGACTCAGAGCAAACAACTAACGATCCTGGAGGAGCACCAGCTGATAATGTAGGATGCACTGTTTGACGATTAAAAATTATCATAGGTGGCACAAAATACCTGGTGCGCTTGTACAACAGTGTGTGTTGCATTAACGCCCTTTTCACCACTTGATATTGCATCCACATGATGCATTCCTCGTTCAGTTAAAATTTTTGGGGTCTTCTTTTGTACGGCTAGAATTGCTACAGTTTCTTATATCGCGCCGGTGCGAATTAGGCACCTACAAAGTGGTGCGAATTAAGAAACTACGTCATAAGTTATTATTTCCTTCATTTATAATCTCCACATGTTGGAAAATCCTACTAAGTTAAATGTTCTTTAATATTTCTTTAAGCCAATAACATCTTAAGATTATGGATTCCTTTGCATACAAATCCGTTATTTAGTTACAAAATGCTAGCTAAATATGCATCCACCTGAACGATTATATTAGATAAGCTTACATTATTACCACGCTGCAGACACAAAGAAGTGGCAGAAATCAAGTGACATGGTGGAAGTTCATATGGTAGATTGTAACAATACCACTAGATGCTACAATACTACAGTAATTTGTTTTAAACTAGCAGTGGTGCCATTTAGGAAGCGGTGCGATTTATGCTACTCTACCCTACTTGTTTTTTTGAAAGATGGGACATGACAGGAGCGTTGCAATCGGAAAAGCAACTGAATGTTACATAGCGTGGTAGGCCTGTTGCTATGGTAACAACGGTTGAGTTGCCAAACTTAAAGTTCGCACGTGGCGAGTGCTTAATAGCTCTCTTGGCGATATTTATTGTGCACACAATGTTAGCATTGGTACGTCTCGTCTTTGATTCTCTGTCGATTTTTCTATTGTTTTCTTACCTTCGTGTGAATTGTCAATTAATGTTTTAACGTCAGCCATCTTAACGACAATTGCTACCTTCCATCAGCTGGCAGCGTGGTAGTCCATATTGGCAACATGGCACTGTAGTTCCAAGCTCGGACACTTATCTGCCATGTCCCTTCTTTAAAAAAAACAAGTATAGGTCTTTTAATGTAGTTTGCTAAAAGTTGTGTAGGCCTAATCCTTCCTCGAAATTGAAACGTGTAGGTCTGTCTACGTTCTACGATATGATTTTGAAATCACAATGGATAAGTTATTCAGTACGCACTTACATTTAGACTAAGACCAAACTAACAATGTCGTAGAAATGCATGAAAATGAGTAGGCCTAGTTAAATAATTCAGTTAATTTAATGAAGCATTTGCAATCAGTTACGGACTTGAAGAGCCTTAGCTCAGTTCCCTGGTGATGACGGCATTTTTCTCGGTTCCGAAACTTCCAGAAATTCACCAGGGTCCACTTAGTTTTTAGTTAAATTTAGTACCGGATCTTTCCCAAGGGTAAAAGGCAATCGGAGCGTGGTGCCGACCACATCACCTCATTCTAGTGCCCTAAGTAACGAAAACATAGACCTCTTTTTCTTGCGCCCTTATGGTGTCTAAACTATTACATTTATCTTCATTTTTACCCCAATGAACCATTTCAGTTCTTTTATGTTAACTTACATGTAAATAAAGACAGTAAATTGGCTTGCCAATTAATGATATCATTAAATGCGTCGTATATATTTTAATCTGCTAATTCATAATTTTGTACTTCACCTATCAAATGCTACAACTTGACAACATTGTGCGGAGAATTATATGACGAGACGCTTCTTCCGATAACGCAGGTGCCCTCTGTTAGGTTTTCTCGCAACCACGTCAACAAAGAGCCTCGTGGTTGGTTGTATCTGGTTCCCGTTGCGGGCTGAATCTTCTATTGGAAACAACGCGTTAGAAGAGAGATTAATCTCTTTCTAACTCGTTGATTGGAAAACTAAATGACGCTCATGTAAGAATAGCGACTACTGATACAATAACTTCATTGGTCTAGGTCTACTAGAGTCGATGTAGTCTAGATCTAGCCCACTCACTTCAACAGCTGGCTCTGTGACGTCATAATCTCTGATCTGAAACTCCTTGAGAATAGGTACAGGAGCAAAATAGGGGTAGTGGCAGTGGAAAGGATGGAGATTTTTAAAAAATAATAACGGATTTAAGAACTATTGTTCTTGATTTATTAAATTAACAGAATGGTTTTACCTTACATATTGGTTTCCTTATTTTCAAATTAGAAGTGATGGCATTTATTGTAGATTAACAGTATTTATTCATCATAACCATTTCACGTATTAGACCTAGGGATCTGTTACGGTCTCTATCCAGCGCTTTTTAGGCCTTCCCAAGTTCCTTCGGCTTCTTGGAGTAGGCCTATAGCGTAAGATCAGTTTTGGCAAGGGGTTGGGGGTCATCCTGGCAGCATGTTGTTTCCAGTTCAGTCTATATTCTTCTATGTAGGCCTACTGGGTAATTGAATCTACTTTTAATTCTTTAAGAATGTCCTAATTTCTTTTATGGTCAAGGAGGGAGTAACCAGCAGTTCTTCTCGTAAATCGCATTTCGGCTGTTGCAAGTCTCCTTTCGTCAGCCTTTCTGATGGTCCAAGCTTCGCTTCTACGCGTGAAAACTGGTCGAGGAAGAGTTTACATACCCTGTGTCGCTGGACTTATGAAGGCTTGAAAACCTGATTGATTACACCTAGATGTTGGTGAATTTGGAAATGTTAATCTTCATATCTTCTTCGTGAGAAAATGAGAGATTGTAGCCAAGGTAATTGAATGAATTAACACTTTCTCTTAAACAGTATTTATTGAAAGCACAAAGTTGATCGGTGGATCGGTGTCTGGTAGAGTTCATGGGTAGCTCAGTTGGTAGAGCGTTGGCATGTTTAACCAAAGGTCCCGGGTTCGATGCCCGACCCAGGAACAATTTTTCCCTCGAAATTATTCAAATCAACTTTAAAGGGAGTTATACCTGAAAGCTCGATTTGCCAAATATACGTCACTGTTCGTTAACAGAAAACCACAATTCAAGTCACACAGAGTTTGTGTGCTGTCAATGTTGGTTGCTTGACTTTGAGGTCTGTGGATACAGAGGGAAAAATTGGATCGGCGTCTGGTAACAATTTTTCTCTCGAAATTATTCAAATCAACTTTACAGGGAGTTATACCTGAAAGCTCGATTTACAAGGAAGATTTTATTATCTATTTACTGTATCTCACAAGTAGACTTACTTGTACTGGTCCTTTCATATTTTAATGCGTTTTCCTTCTGCCAGTTTTTCTATATTGGGAACAAGAGGCCTTCAAATATATCAAGCCCTCTTGATTGGGAACGGCAGAATTGGACTCACAGATCACACAGATCGATTTGTTGATTTGTTTGCCATCTATTGAGGAGCTATTGAAGGAACGAGGAAATTTTGCTTACACCCCTCTGTAGATGTCTCTCATTGGAAATTGTAAGTACTCCTATATTAGCTGCACCCACCCCCTTGTTGGGAACCATGCTATTGCCATAACCACCGCCGTCTAGATTGTGAAATGGACCTCATAGAGCAGGCAGTATATTGCAATCCAGACGGCAGTGGCCATAACAAACCAAGTCCATAATTCATTTGTTACTCCACAGAGGGCAGCATTTCCTACGGAAGGTGAAGGTTGCTAAGCATGAGCTAGGAACTTTAAGACTCAATTTCTCAAAATTATTTCAGAAGAACTTCGTCCACTCTGGTTGTGAACCCCTCATATAAGAATTAATATTAAATATCAATCTTGCGTGCATTACTTGAATGTTTAAAGTTAAAAGAAAAGATGAACCTACAGTGACTCTGTCATTGAGCAACGCTTTCATGGCGCCTGAAAGAACTAAAAGCTTCGACATGTCGCACAGTAGATGGAGACGCTTGGGTGAATTACTCAAAGACAAGTATCCTATCCTTCAAAAGGAAAATGTTCGATAATCGTAATTTGGGAATGTAGTCTGTTACGATATCTCGAACATATTGAATATGGTAGCTTTTTTTTTTTCTTGTATTTGTTTTGTGTACGATATAATTCATGTTGTGTGTTGCCATCAGTTATTAGTAAATGCAGTTTTGAATGAACATTTGCGGTTAATTTGCTGGAGTTGAGCCGAAAATTTAAAAATTACACTGGTAAGTATTTTTTCTTAGATAGTCTTTATATTTAGTTTTTTCGTGAATGAAAGTTACTTACGATAATCATGTTGAGGACGCATGTTGTATCTTTTTCAGGTTAACATTTAAGTAATTATCAACTTTTTTTATTTAACCAAATTAATTTTGTTGCATTACAATTAAACTGTTCACATGTGCACCTTGTTTCCTGGGGAGCCAGAATAAATAGTAATCATCTGTTCTCTATATTATAGGAATTCTTACATGTGGCATGATGGTACTTTGTTGGAGTGCTGAGTTTATACTAGTTAATGACTGGAGTTTCCAGCTGGATTATGATTTTATAACACCAAAAAGTGTCCTACATTTTGGTCTGTTTTTCTTTCTTGAATGGTTTTCATTGGGAGTACATATGACTAACATAACCTCACTTCTCCATAATCCATGAGGCTCAGGCTCTTGTGCAACCACATTTTAACATATTCAGCACCTGATACGAGCCCCCTCCCTCCAGAAAACTTCAATCTGTTTTCACTTTGCGTGGATTTTTTTTTTTGTTCTGTTAGTGAGAAACGTGCATTTATTCGTATTAATACAAGTGTTATGGTAACTCTTCTGTTTTTAAGGGGCAGTACATCTCATTTCCTCGCGTTTCCTTAATGATAACATAGAAAAGGCGAGATTTCTTAACCCATATCTGCCCTGAACATCTTCCTTCAAGTTTCTTTATAAATTTCACAGATCTTCATCATATGGACCTAAGAAGTGACGAAAAACAAGAATTTTAATTATAGCCTATTTCAAGCATAAGTGGTCTTTTGAGGCAAAGTCGTTTAACTATTCCACAGGGCAGATATGGCATCTGTAGTGCTAAATAATGTTTGGTTCTTTACTGAAGTAGGGAATTATTACAAATGAAATTGATTTTTGGAATTGGAACTCTTTAATTGAGACATGGTTTATTTAACAGACACAAAATAGGCCTAACTATTCACTTAAATAATGGTAATTAACTAATTGTATTTGTTTATGAAAACTAGCAATCATATCAGTCATAAGCATAGGCCTAAATCTATTTTGCAAAGTAGCAAAACATTTGTTGTAAAGAGGAACTCGACATTTCCTGCATGCTTTTCCAGTGTTACTTTTGCATACTTTATAACTTTTCCATAATTGACCCGATTCTGTGGCCTGATTGGTGTTGATGAACAGGGAATGGAGGATGAGAAATCTACCAGTGGCTTAGCTCATAGTTCTGGGCGATCTGGATGCATACCATACTTCACGAACAATCAGTGGCAATATTTCTTCCGAAATTCGAGGGGGTGGTGCTGTTGATTCTACGATCTTGTATAGAGACAAAAATTGTTCATCAACACATCGAACTTCCAAAATAGAAAATGAGGATATACCATTTCTTGCCTCATATTGATATTCTGTAAGCAGAGATATTGAAGACTATTTGATCTACCCCTGCCATCCAAAAGTGTATTATATCCGCATACTACATCAGGTTGGGGAAATTCTACTCTGTTGTTACTCTTACGTAATTTACTCTTATGTAAATTTAATATTCTGAAATTGAAGGACGAGGAAAGTAAGCGACATTATCAGGTCGAAATTTCGAATAGGTTTGCCACTTTAGGAAGTTTCGAAGAAGTTGAGAAAGATGTTAATAGCGTGTGGGAAAATATCAGAGATAGTATCACAATTGCAGCTAAGCAGAGCATAGGTTATTATGAATCTAAGAAAGAAACCGTAGTTTGATGAAGATGGTTGCATGGTAGTAGAAAGAAGGAAATGGGCAAAATTGAAATTCTTACAGGATCCAGTTGAGGAGAATAGAGATAATTATTTCAATGAAAGATGGGAAGCAAGTCGTACACTTAGGAATAAAAGGAGAGGTAATTTAAGGAAAAAGGGAATTAAACGCAGAATATGTATGGGAAATGCCTGTTATTATTCGGTTGAGAAGCTATTGTCATCTAGTCTGTTGTCAAAAAATCGAAAACTTAGAATTTATAAAACAGTTATATTACCGGCTGTTCTGCATGGTTGTGAAACTTGGACTGTCACTTTGAGAGAGGAACTGAGATTAAAGGTGTTTGACAATAAGGTTCTTGGGAAAATATTTGGGGCTAAGAGGAATGAAGTTACAGGAGAATGGAGAAAGTTACACAAGCAGAGCTGCACGCATTGTATTCTTCACCTGACATAATTAGAAACATTAAATCCAGACGTTTGAGATGGGCAGGGCATGTAGCATGTATGGGCTAATCCAGAAATGCATATAGAGTGTTAGTTGGGAGGCCGGAGGGGAAAGGACCTTTGGGGGGGCCGAGACGTAGATGGGAGGATAATATTAAATGGATTTTAGGGAGGTAGGATTTGATGATAGAGACTGGATTAATCTTCCACAGGATAGGGACCTATGGCAGGCTTATGAGAGGGCGGCAAAGAACCTGCGGATTCCTTAAAAGCCATTTGTAAGTAAGTAAGTGTGTTACTCTTATGTCCGAAGAGTATGGTGTTTGAACTCTTCGTAAAATGAAACGATACTATGTTGCAGCCAAAGCTAGAGTCTCCATTTGTTTTGTTCAGTTCAAGTACCTGTGTCATATGTTGTCAACCCTGAGCTAGTATTGTTAAAAAAAAAAGAGTATCGTACATATAATACAAGAAAAATAATTTTAGTGAGAAGAGAATTTCTATTCAATAAATATGAAAAGAGAACAGCCTGGAATCTAGCATAGAAGTAACTATTTTCTCGTTATAACTAAGGCAGAGCATTGCAAAACCAACAGGTCGTATAGTTAAACTACTGAAGAATCGAACCCAGGTTTGCAGACAGTAGAATGTTTTTATATCCACAACATACTGCTGATATCTTCATAAAATTATTAGTGTAATATTTTGAATATTTATATAATGTAATGCTATGATATCTGCCCAATGAGTCGTTAGTGACCCATCAAAATGTATGACGCTTTTGTGCTAAATCTATGAGTTTATAATATTGGACAATTATACATAATTATTCACTACTATTTCGTGATCATATTAACACTAACATATTCATTCACAGTGTTCTGCCCAAGGGCAGGTCTTTCACTGCAAACCCAGCATTCTCCAGTCTTTCCTATTTTCTGCCTTCCTCTTTGTCTCCGCATATGGTCCACATATCTTAATGTCGTCCATCATCTGATTTCTTCTTCCATCCCGATTCTTCTCCCGTTCACCATTCCTTCCAGTGCATCCTTCAGTAGGCAGTTTCTTCTCAACCAGTGACACAACCAATTCCTTTTCCTCTTTCTGATCAATTTCAGCATCATTCTTTCTACACTCGTTCCAACACAGCTTCGTTTCTTACTCCGTCCATTTCACATGCTTCATCCTTCTCCATATCCACATTTCAAATGCTTCTATTTTCTTCTCTTCACTTCGTTGTAATGTCCATGTTTCCAGTAGCGGCTGGTGGTCAAAATAATGAGTGTGCTACAATCTCTATATCGGCCTACTGTAGAGGCCTACACTTATGTATTTATCTTAATTTGGAGTCTCGCCTAGTGATGAAATATGAAGTCCATACGACGTTCTTTCGTACTGCAGAACTTGTCATTTGGTGTTAAACCCCTCCATCTTGGACATCATACACTTTTCTATTGACAGTATTGCAAGAGCAGTGAGACGATCCTGGGACATAGTGTTCCTTAAAAACGTTTTTATGCGTTTCAAGCAAGAAAAACTTCTTTCTGGCTCAGCAGTGGTCATTGATGTTGTAACCAAAATATTTAACAACTTCGATACTTCACAGAATGGATCCTGTAAATTGTTGTTCGGAAGTCAGGTCTTCCGTGTAGAAATGCAACTTGTATCTGGAACACTCTTTTGTTCAGTATAGTATAGCTGTTGACAGCAACTTTAACTGGTAGATGGCAGCAGCAGTCGGACACTTGAATTACCAAATACATTGTACATAGTTCCGAATTCTTCCACAAACAAGCTTTCTTTCGTTACGCTTTACTTTTGCAATCTCCAAGCTTTGTTGTGCTGAAGCTGACTACAGCACTTTCCCGCGTAAAAATAGCCAATCAGAGCAGTTATTTCAGCTTCGCACATACTCATAACTGTCTACATTTTTCATGTGGAGCTTTGAGTAGCACAACGAACCCCCTGAGGCACCAAAGAAGGCACGAAGACTAAACACTTTATAACGCGTCATGAATATAACCACGGGAAATTGTCAAATGACAGATCAAATACTATGGTGGTATTACAAATACATTATTTGAGCCAAAATTATCATTGTACTGTAGCACATAAGGACGGGCCGCCCCTGCATGTTTCTGCCCCATACATTTCCACACTCCACACAAAGCAGTTCACTAATCTCTTCCTTAGTTGTTTCTCCAGAGGTCCGCAGAAGATGCTCCTTTTTTACCGTGGAAAGACACATCATATCATGTTTGTAGTTTTTCTTGGGAAAGGTAAATGCGGTAGCTTCCCATTGCTTTCTGCACACCACTCTCTCTTTCGGATCTTAAAAGATTCCAGGGGGCCTCAGCGTGGAGTTGAGGAGAGTGGCTTTGACTAATTAGGCCCTTCGGACTTTACCGAAATTCATCGCAAGGGTTAAATATCAATTATATCAGGGTTTTTGACCCTATCAAAGACTGGGAAATCTGAATTAGCCTAACACTAACGTATATAGTCAATAAATAAATTTGAAAATAAGAATTTCATTCCTTCCTTACACTGCTATGCTTCGTACTTCACCATTCAATCGACAATTTAATTGCTACCAAACCCAACAATGTATTCAATTTGTAATTGAAACAATTAAAAAAAATCTTTGAGCGGGTCGTTAACTACTCCATGAGCTGATATGGATCAAGGTCCAATCAGTGACAGGTTAGTATTTCCATCTAACGAAGTAACGATATCGTTAATTTTTTGTCAGGTGTAATAATTTCGTTGTAAGAATCACAGACAGTGTAGTACTGGTCTTATTTGTAACAATAGTGTCAAATTATTTCGATTATATAAACAATGAATACATTAATAACATCCATGCATGCATACATACACACATACATACATATACATACATACATACATACATAAAAAGTATTCTGCCCAATGGCAAACTGCAAATCCAGCATTCTCCAGTCTTTCCTATTTTCTGCTTTCCTCTTAGTCTTCGCATATGATCCATATATCTTAATGTCTATCATCTGATATATTCTTCTGCTCGAACTCTTCTCCCGTTCACCATTTCTTGCAGTGCATCCTTCAGGCGACAGTTTCTTCTCAGTGACCCAACCAATTCCTTTTTTCTCTTCCTGATCAGCTTCAGCAGCATTCTTTCTTCACCCCTCTCTCCAACACAGCTTCATTTCTTATTCTCTCTGCCCATTTCACATGCTCCATTCTTCTCCATATCCAAATTTCAAATGCTTCTAGTAATCCATTTGCGCCCCTCATACCTTTTCCCTTCCTGAAGCCAAATTGCTCTTCTTCCAACTGTCCTTCCATCTTGGATTCGTATGTTGATACAGCGTCGTAAAATAACCCAATAAAAAAAATCTTGGATTCGTAGGAGAATCTTCGCCGAGTGCGATATGAGGCTGATAGTCCTGAACTCTTTACATTTCTTAACTTTTTTCTTCGGTATTGTCAGCAACACTGCCTCCTTAAAATCTTCAGGCATTCGCCTTTCTCATATATTTCGTTGCATAATGAACATTAATAACGTGTTCTCCCATTTGCCGTAGGCCCGCTCATGTCCACTTGATTCTTTGCTGCAATTATTATATTTTCCCGCCCCTTTGGTCGCTTGGTCGTGTGCTGAATCCTATTCTTCCTTACGCCAGTTACGCAGAAATAGATTCTGCTATGACATACTGTGTTTAAAGAACCGTGCATGTCGAAATGTTTGTCTTAGAAATGCTTAAATTATAATATAAGTACTGCATTTACAATAGCTTCCCAATTATTAGATTCCATTTATATGCTTTTGTTTGGAAATTTTTATTCTAAACAATGAGATAACTGCAGTCACGTGACTTACAGGAACATGTGATCTGCGAATAAGATTGCCAGATTTTAGGCTACATTTTTCTCGTATTTTTACGTGTTCTTACCTTAAAATAAGTCATCCGTAATTTGAGCATTATCTACGTTTTTTTTCCATTGCAATATAATTATTTTCCATTTGAGGTCTATTAAATATGTATGCAGAAATGTTTTTTTTTTTTAATAATGTTGTGAAGTTTAAGTGATTTCATGTAAGAAGTAAATATTCTTTTAACTTGATGAATGCTGAACTACTGTCAGTGACTCAGGAGAAGACGAGAGCGGACTGAGGAGGAAGGGATGTGAACAGATAACTTACGACAACACGTGCAATATTTGTACTGCAGTAAGCGGAAACATTAGGTCTCCTTCTGTTCAACTTAGCTTTAATTTCCATACGCATTGTTACTCATGTTTCCTGTACGAGTAATAACCTGGCTACTGGGATGCTTATCTGAGCGATGTTTATAATAATCAACAGCGATAGTCAAGAAGATCACATTCTTTCCGCTCGTCTTCTCCTGAGTAATGGACAGTACAAGTATTTCTCATCCTTAATGCAGAAAATTTATCTTAGATAATAAAAATAATACAAAATTACTTAATCCTGCCAAATCATCTACTGAAATTTAGTGCTGCTTACGGACGTTACGATACTGCATTTTACGCAAATGCCTTACTATAAAAACACCGATCAGCTGGCAATTCAGAGAGCGAATGGCGCTGGTACTGCTACCTAGGTGACAGGGCGTGACGAAACCCGCGAAGCAAGCTGTAATCAACTGTAGGTTAATGTAGATTGTTCCTGGGTTTGTAAATAGACTTCTATTAAGTAGTGCTAAATTAAAAGATCTATGTGTGTGCTGTTTATATCTGCTACAATTACGGCTTTATAAACTGCTCCAAATCATATTTTCGATTTTCGAGTGATCATGAAACTGGGTGAGCAAAATCTTCTACAGGGTGTTTCCGAGGTGGTGTTACAAACTTTCAGGGATGCTGGCGAAGGGCACATGTATCAGTTTGAGATAAGGAACCATGGTCCGGAAATGAGTCGAAAGTTATAAGCAAAAATAGTTGTGTGGAAATGGAATTGTAATTTGGCTCCACGTGCCCTCCTTCCCTTAACCTTTGTAACAGTCGTGGAAAGATGGTATGGGCCGGATGCCTCCTACGTGGGTACTTGTACCGATACAATCTGTGAGCTTGCCTACTGTTCCCATTGGCTCATCCGCATTCGAAAATCAGGCCTGCTTATTCCGCTCTCGTGTACTCCTCCATTTCACTAGGACTGATCGACTGGACACTGCAGCTTGTACACATACACTGCTGTCTACAGACGTGCATATCAGGACCGACCATGTCCGTTACACATCACGCTATCTGCATTGCTTTAGTGTAGTTTCCTGTCCCAATCCCTCAGACAGCGCACTGAATGGAATACTGTAAGTAGACAACGTAAACAACTCAGATGAATACCGTATGTGTAAGATGTACAGATAAATACACATAAATAAGGTGTACAGAGGAATAAAATTATTTCATTTCCACACAACTGTTTTTGCTTGTAACTTTCGACTCGGTCATTTCCGGACCAAGGTTCCTTATCTCAAATTGATACATGTGCCCTTCGCCATCATCCCTGAAAGTTTGTAACACCACCTCGGAAATACCCTGTAGAAGGCTTAATGCCTTCGTCTCTATGCTGCTAGAACAATAAAATAGCCTACCAGTTTCCTTTAATGTAGTAAAACTAAAGCATTTTTTAATTTGTTGTAGGCTGAATACTGTAATTGAAATACTGTATTCGTATGTTTGCCAGCATTTCGTCGGCTTCTAAAACCCAGTTAAGTTCAATTTTTCCGGAATGTTGAAATCTGTGTATATTTTGAAAATGCGCTTGCGGATAACACCTCATAAGTCCGCAAATTTGCCCATAGTTTATAAATGACAAATGCGGAAGATGGTTTTTAGTGGGTTACTTTACGACGCTGTATCAACATCTCAGGTTATTTGGCGTCTGAATGAAATGAAGGTGATAATGCCGGTGAAATGAATCCCGGGGTCCAGCATCGATAGATACACAGCATTTGCTGATATTGGGTTGAGGGAAAACGCCGAAAAAACATCAACCAGGTAACTTGCCCTGACCGGGTTTCGAACCCGGGTCACCTGGTTTCGCGGTCAGACGCGCTAATAACGGTTATTAACCAAAAGGTGAAAAGAATAAGAAGTTATTTTGCTCTCTTGTACGATTTCTTCAAATGCAGTTGTGAGGTTTGGAAAGTAACCAATCAATTTTTTTTTCATATAACTACAGATGTCTGCAGGTCCCATTAATTTAAAATTAAATACAGTTGACAGTGGAATCTGAAAAGTTTTATTTTTTATTGATTTTAAATCTGAATTACATTTAATTTATTTTAATTTAATCACATAATAAATATTTACGTTTCTCTGCATCAGATCATGAAATTTTTGATAGATGTGCGTACAGAAACATTAATTCATACACGAAGCCCTGTATTAAGTAATGGTATGCTCAATAGCTCGACAAAATTTTGCATCCCTACCGACTTGTTCATCTTCCCTCTTGCTTAAAAAAAGTCCCTTGTGCAGACGCTTTATTTCCCTATTTTGACTATGCTGTCATTTTACTGACTGACCTTTCCAGCGACAACAAAACGAAACTTCAAGGTGCTCATAATTTGTGTGTACGTTTTGTAAGCAATGTTCGTAAATATGATCATATTACTCCATCCCTGGAAACAATAGATTGGCTTAAACTAGATAAGAAAAGAAATTTACATTCACTTCTCCTTCTCTTCGAAATATTGAACTCTTCTATTCGTACCCGTCATCTCGCTTCACTTACCTTTCTTCCCACCACAATCTGAACACACGCTCTCGCCATGAAACAATACTAACAATACCATCCCATCGCACCTCCTCATACTCATCCTCTTTCACAATAGCCCTGCCAAGACTGTGGAATTCGTTACCTGTTAGCATCAGGGACTGTCGAAATAAAATTGAATTCAAACGCAAACTTACCAGTTTACTGAGGCAACTGAGTAGACTAATGGGCCTATAGTTGCATGGATTCGTCTTATTCTTTCCGGGCTTTGAAAAGAGAACTACGTGGGCCTCACTCGAGGGAATGGGATGGTGATCGGAAGCCAAGCTGTTATTACTTATCTCTGCTACGCGTTTCATAGCTGACCTTGGAAGATGCTGCAATAAAATTCCTCGGATACCACCGGCTCCTGCAGCCTTACAAGGGCTGAGGCGACGAATGAAATGGGCGACCCTTGTGATAGATATTGTGAACTGTTGTTGTTACGATGAACTGGTCAATGGTCTCGTTCCCTCGTTGCGGCTTCCCATAGAGCATGGGCGTCCAAAAGGATCGTCTGCGCCGAATCACTTGCAAGACGCTACTTGCATAAGCTCATGACCTTGGTTGGGAGGGTTGAAGATGTAGGTAGCGACAGGTGAGTTAACTAGAACAGTGGCGGTTTATTGTACGCTAGATATCATCGGGGAAGTTTGTGTACTTTAACTTGATTCAAAATCTTACTTACTGTACTTTTAGTCTGCCAATTAAACCCTTTTTCTCGGCAATAATGGAACGGGCTCCATCAGTTGCTATGGACACTAGCTTTGACTATTGTAAATAATTATGTTTATGTACGCACGAGCAAAGGTCATTGAATATCTCTTCTCCAGTGGTGTTACTTTTTAAAGGAATCCGGTCTAATAAATATTCTTCAACACCTCGTATAAATACAGATAACTGAGCCGTACCTATCAAATCATTGCTTTCATCACAAGCAAGAGAAAAATGTAAAACGTTATGAATTGTAGCATCAATCTGCCTAGATATGTCAAATATTTTAATTCTTCGTGCAACAGTTTGTCGAGAAAGGTGTAAATTGTGAAAGTGTTGCAATCTTTGGGGCACAAAATTTCTGCGACTCTAACCATGCATGTTTTTACAAACTCACCTTCCTGAAATGATTTGAGAGATTTGGCTACCTCCCATGACACAGTTTAACTAACAAATCTTTTTCTGTCATGTCAGGTGCAGGAACGTCAATATGCAGAGCATGCTTATTTAACAGGTTACTCAGTTCTTTTGCCCGATCTACTCCTGGAATAATGAAGAAATATGTATAATAATAATAATAATAATAATAATAATAACAATAATAATGGTAATATAATATTCAATAACGCTAATATAATAATATTTATAATAATCAATAATACATTTCATCTCAGCATATTGAGAATTCCATGCAACAAATGACGTTTTACATTCCCTCGAAACATGTCGGAAATTATCTTGGAACATATAAGACATTTTATGTTATCACCATCTTCAAAGCAAAGAAACTCTATAATGAAGAAATAATATAATTTCAGTTTTGTCAATACGGAAACAAAACTGAAATTATATTATTTCTTCATTATAATTCGACTTATTTTACAGCTTTATTAAAATGAATTCAAAATTCAAAGAAACTCTAGTTCCCACTCTACATTAAATTTGGAGGTCGAAGGCTTGGACAGACATTCGTAAACCACCTTATAAATCCGGTACGCCCGCCACTGCCTTGTTTACTGTATCAAGCACACGCTATGGCAGTCAGGGTGCCTTACGGGGGAGGAGGGCGAATGGAGGGGGTTACATTGCAGGTTGCATAGTGACTACACAGTGATTCGCGAATCACCTTTTGGACATCTCTGCCATAGAGCATAGATTGGCATCGTGCCTCACTTGAGAATTTGTGCCTCACTGACCTTCACAGAGCTTATCGCTCTGAGTGACATCTTCACAGTTCCCGTTCCTCCCTCACGTAGCTCCTAGGCGTGGGCAGGTTCTATATCAGTTTCATAAGCAATATCAGTGGTGGCATAATGGCATTATCAAAGCAGTGTGTCCTCGTTAGAAAACGATTATTTCATGAGAAATGGGAGGAAGAGTTTTTTTTTGCTGTTTAGAAGGGGAGAACATACGATGTATGTTATGCTCGAAAATCCTATTAGGCATTAATAAATTTAATATAAAACGACATTACTCCTTATGTCATAAAGAACATGCTGAATTAGAATGTAAGACAAATTAAATGTTATTTTTCGTATTATTCCGAAGAAAATTTATGATCTTAACATTTGCATAGTATACTAAATACGACATTATACCTTAAACACGCTGCATTAAAAGGTACGAGGAATTATTTTAGGTCGAGAACGTGCAAATCTATTAAGTAATCTTGAGAAACGTCAGAATATTCAAGAAAATAAACGTAGACAACGTGATGGAATATTATTGGCTAGTTACGAAATTTCTCGCCTGCGATTTAAATCAATTCAATGATGGAGAAATAGTAAAGAGGTTTATGATCAAAGCTGCCGAATTAATTTGCCAAATTGAATAAAAGTTTTCAAGTCTCTCACGTTAACCAAGCGCTTTCCTAATAATTCGCCGCTGACCGCCTTAGCGATTACGATAAGGTGACGCAGGTTACAGCAGTTTATATTTCCCATCCTACTCTGCAGTCTCCTCTCCTAGTAAACAAACTATTTCAAATCGAGTGCCTCACGTAACCGAAAATTGTGCCCATGTATGCCATAGAGGAAGGCTTGAAGAGTAGCCTTACAGCCAGGCTATCGAATTGGCGAGTCAGTCCTTGCTACAGTTCCTCCCAGGATAAAGAAATGCCACTGAAGAGCAGTAGCCAGTCTGTCTGGTTCCTTCAAGTGTTGAATGAGCCGTGACCACTGGTTGGGGTCTACTTGCGCCTTGGTGAGTTGGTCGCGGCAACTGGAGATGAAGCTCGTGCTCGTGCTCCAATCCATGGAACTCGGGAAGCACAAGAGGCTGTGGAATCTCGGCTGGGCGAAGACTCTATGTGAACCTCTGCAACATCTCGAGTTCCATCTTCTGTTCATCTTTCTTTTGCGACAACAATCGCACATGTACGAAGCAATTTCTCGGAGCTGGTGCTCTTCTTCGAGCTCGAAGCACACTGCATGGAAGAATGTGGGTCATGTGCCGCAGTTCACGTATTCCACACATCCAGGACAATCACGTAGGCAGCACTGGTCTCTGGTTCGCGTAAACATGATTTGGTGCCACAGAGAAAATGACTCCTTTCGGAAGAGTGTGAAGATATATGGGGTGTATGTGGATTCGTCTAAGTACCAACTGAGAAAAGGCCCCACGTTGGACGCCAATTGAATACACTCTGGAATAAGGGCATATGGTACATTGTTTCCCTATATACTGAGACCCTAATTCCGGGGGGGGGGGGGTATTCAGTTGTCGTGTGTTGGTCTCCGTTGGGGAAACGGGAGTGACGGGATAAGAGGGCCGAAGCTTAAAGGGGTGCTATATTGTTATAGTGAAGAAAAGGAAGACTGTTCAACAATATTGTTTACTGAAAAATAGCAAGGGAAAATATTAGATAATTTCCACTGGTCCTGGGGTAGGGTAAACAGGAGAGTCGCAGTAGAAATGGGTAATTTAATAAGTCGTCCTGAGATGTCGATGTGTAAAGAGCTACGTAGTGTGGTAGAATTTGTGTGTAATGGAGACAAGTAACGGGAGTACCTGAGTAGAAGAGTGTTGGACTTACCCGGAGATACGATGTGGGGGCAGGAGAACAAATGTGAGATGGACTGGGGTCGAGGTTAGTTCTCGCAATCGAGGGATTTAGCTAGCCCAGCTTAGTGACTCTTCAACAGTGAGAACAAGCTCCATGGGTGTTGATTAATCAACCGAGCCTAGCTTTGCGACTTTTCGACACCATGTGCGGGGAAACACGTAAACTTTTGAGGGATCAACGAACCTATAGTCCCGTCGCTCTAATTTCCGGCAGCCTATCACGTTACAGGTCGGCTACATTTAAACGTGTGCGTCTTGTGGTTCGCTGGTGAAGACGTTATGAATTTCCTAAGGCTCGATAAATAGTATAATCGCCCGCCATTTTGGCTCTTTCGTTGGCGTTCGCAGTAAGCACACGACGACGTTATTTGCGGCTCAATTATTTGCTGAATTACAGTGCGTTTGATTTATTATCATAGGAGCTACGACATGATAATGTTTAACCGTGTGGCAAATAGATTCCTCATCTGGTAGCTCGGCAACAAAAGAACAAAAATGGCGAACGATACTACCTACATAGACTTTATAGAGCCTTCACTTCCTAAGACGTAAGCGAAGAGGAGGAGTCACGCCGGGATTAACAGCGTCGGGACTATAGCTTCGCGAATTTTCGACAGCAGAAGGGTTCGAAAGAGAAACCGGGGTCAAGCAAGCCAGGATGGACATGGTGGAATCGAAGTCAGGATAACATTTACTGTGTGTATGTAAGGTAAATAAATGGAAGAAGAGACTGTAAAAAGACAAGTGTTACACAAGCAGGCGCGGAAAATAGTGTTTAAGGTGTATAATTATTTTAAAAACGTTAACGAGCAGAACGCTGGCGGCCATACAAGAAACGACTGCACAAGCATGTGGTGTGGGATTGAGAACCGTGCAAAGAATATTGTTAGTGAAGGAAAGAAGGTTTGTTTGGTGTCATGCTTACAGTAATTAACGGCTAAGGTCATTATTGTCTTTTGATAATTTAAATTCTCTCCTGCGCTATTTACATCGCACGTGCGTGTGAAGTACGATGTGGCAATGTTGTACGCTGCCTTGCTCTCTCTATCTGTCTCTTTCGACGCAAACGCTAGCAGACAACCGCCTTCCGAATTGCCGTCGACTCTAGTAAATGTACAGTTCCCCCAAAAAGAATGAGACGAAACTTGGTCATAGCGCGGTTCACGCGATGTCGACCTAGTCAGGAAGACATCTCGTCGTGCATGCGTAGTCTATTTTCATCCTACTCCAAAGTACACACCAGTGCAAAATGTTATCAGTAGTCTGTTATTTCTGGTGTAGGTCTCATTTTACGTCCTTGATAGTTTACCTTATGTGAAAGTTTGAAATATACCGTGTAACACGAAAGTCATCCGTCAAAGTGGGAGAACAATATTAATTTTGAAATGGCAAATGTAGACCCACGGCAAAGACATGTAAGGGCCATGACAAAGACAATAAGAACCACAATTACAAAGATCAGGACCATGATAACATATTACAAGAAACATGACAAACACCACGACAAGGATTATGATAACTACCACGACATGGACCACGATAAGGATTACAAGTACCAGAACCAAGAAAAGGACTTACAAAGATAACAAGGACCACGATAAGGACAGAGATCAGAATCACGATAATATACTACGACAAGAAACACGACAAACACCGCAAGTATTATGATAAATACCACGACATGGACCACGATAAGGAGCAGGACCAAGAAAGACAACAAAGACATCGATAAGGATCACGACAAAAATATCAACGACCTTCATAAGGACCACGAGAATGACAAAGAATGAACGACAAGGATCACAACTTGAACAACCGTTAGGAAAACGATAAGGATCACAACATGGACCACGACAAGAAGCACGATAAGGACTACGACAGAGACCACTGTAAGGATCACTACATGAAACACAAGCTTCAAAATAAGAATTACAATAAGGGCCTCAATGTGGACCACGATAAGGATCACGTCAAGGACAACGATAAGGTTCACAAGGACGACGAGTATCACAACATGGACCACGATAAGGATCACGACAAGGACCAGGATAAGGATCATAGCATGAATGGCGACAAACACCATGACAAGGATCACGATAAGAACTCAGACATGGTCCACGATAAGAACTCAGACTTGGTCCACGATAAGAACTCAGACTTGGTCCACGATAAGGATCACAGATGCGGACCACGATTAACATCACAACAAAGATCACGACATGGACAACGACAAACAGAACAATGATAACGGTACGAACCACGACATGGACTACGATAAGGACTTCAAAAATTACCAACATAGGGACCATGACAAAAACAATACTACTATAAAGACCATGACCAGAACTAGTGGAATGATAAAGACCATTACAATTGCAACAATCATTATGATAAGAATCATGGAGTAAACAAGGACCTCACTAACGGTTGCGATAAAGACAAGGGTCACGACATGGATCATGATTAGCACCACGACAACGATCACGATAAGTACCACGATATATATCACGTCAAGTACCATGGAAGGACTATGATAAGAACCAAGAAATAGCCATGAAAGGACCACGAAAGAATCGCGATAAGAACTACATCAAAGATAACAAGGACCACGACAAGGACAAAATAAAGACAAGGACTACGGTAAGAATTTATATATAAGCCACGAAAAGCACTTTGATAGGGATCACTATAAGGACCACGACAATGATCACAGAGACGACTATGACAGATCACAAGGATCATGATTGCGATAAGAACTGTGAGAATGACAAGGACCACAACAAGGACAAAGACAAGGACAACGGTAAGAACAAGACAAGAACCAGGATGAGGATCATGACATGGGCTACGACGAACACCACGAGAATGATCATGAAAGGGACCACGATATTGGGCCATGGTACTGATCAGAAGGAACTGGATTGCGATAAGAACTATGAGATTGACAAGGACCACTATACGACCACGACAAAAACAAAGACAGGAACGACTATAAAGGTCGCAACATGGACCACGACAAGCACCACGAGAATGATCATGATAGGGACCACGTTATGGGCAAGTATAAGGATGAGGACAAGAACCATAAAAGACCAAGACCACGATAAGGACAATGACAAAGACAAATACCTAATAAGGGCCATAGCAAGGAAGACGATATGGACTATTACAATACCAACAAGAACCACGATAAAGACAACAAAGATCACCATAAGGGATATCTCAAAGAACAAGGAGCACGACAAAAACAATAAGGATCACGATAAAGACCATGACAAGGAAAACAAAGACCAACATAAGAAACGCAACGTGGACAAAGACAAGGGCCGCGATAATAATTATGAAATGAACCACGATAAGGGCAAAGTTCACAATGACAGTAACGACATGGACCACGATAAGGACCAAGACTACTATAAGAACTATGACAAAGACAAATACGATAAGGATCATGATAAAAGACAACCAGAAGAATAAGGGCCACTGCAGTGACAAGGATCATAAGGACAACAACAAAGACAACGACTACGATAAGAAACATTACAAAGACAACAGTGATAACGATAGGATCGCTCAAAGAAAAAAGGATCATTATAAGATCTACGGCAACGATCACGATAAGAACCACGACATGGATCATGACAAGGACCACGACAAGAACCGTGATTCACGTCGTGATACTAGGCCTCTCGTGGTTCTTGTCGTTGACCTTGTAGTCCGTATCGTGGTCTTTGTTGTCTTTGTCGTGGTCGTTACTGTGATCCTTGTCTTTGTCATGGTCCTTATCGCGACGATTGTTGTCTTTTTTTGTGCTCCTTATGATGGTTCTTATTTTCTTTGTCAGGGTCGTTATCGTGGTCTTGTTCATTATCGTGATTCATTTCATGGTCCATATCGTGATCTTTGTTGTGGTGCTTGTCGCAGCTCATGTTGTGAACCTTGTTGTCGTTCTAGTCTTTGTCCTTGTCGTTTTTATCATGCTCCTGCAATTGTCATTTCAAATAATAACATTGTATTTCCCCTCTGGCAAGTGACTGACTATTGTTTCACATGATAGATAATGTCGTCCTCAAAGCTGGGTCTTAAGATGCTGTATGGCAGCCTGATCTATCACAGATTTACTCAGGATATTTTCTATGGAGCACCATGTAACTAATTTTGAGATGAGCTATGCTATAGAAGAGGCGGTAAGACCTGTCCTGTGACCTTATCATGTGCCATGGCTATATCACTAATGGGTATAGAGGGGGAAGTTAGATGAACTTTTGTGTCAGTAGATTCATATAATATTAACCATCATGAAACAAACTCTCTTTCTGGTCCACACCTGTGGCGTAACGGCTAGCGCATCTAGCCACAAAACCAGGTGGCCTGGGTTCGAATCGCAGTCGTGGCAAGTTACCTAGTTGAGGTTTTTTCGGGGTTTTCCTCAACCCATTATGAGCAAATGCTGGGAAACTTTTGGTGCTGGACCCCGGACTCATTTCACTGGCATTATCATCATCACTTCATTCAGACGCTAAATAACCTGAGATGTTGATACAGTGTGTTGAAATTTAAATACCATTTATATTTTTTTTTCCAAATCTAAACAGGAGCCTAAATGAAAATATGCTTTTCGGACACAAACATTGTTTTTAGACATTTATAGTTCATGGTTCATTAGACATTTTAGATACTATTCGATTTCATGACATCTACATGACATGATCTGAATAACATACTTCTATGACTTGAGGCTTCCCCTGCATTTGATGTAGAATAAGGTTTCGACGGCTAGCTCTGCCATCTTCTTCAGGGAATTCTTCATTCCCTGAAGAAGATGGCAGAGCTAGCCGTCGAAAGCTTGGAAGCAAATCTCCAACTCACCTGGCTGAGAACCCGAGAAGGGTTAGTCAACATACTTCTAGATCGTAGGAAACAAAAGATTACCAAACTAAACATCCTTTCTCTACTTGTATCTTTCAAATGAAAAGAGTATTACAGAAGCACTACAGCTTAAACAATACATTTTGTAGCAGGGGAGAATGACCCTTATGGCTTACATGTCATGCCACTTAAGAATTATCCTATACTCCTAATAATATTATTTTTGCTTGTACTGGTAATGATTATTGTGGAAAGGATGATTTATGTAATTGGTAAGCCTATGTAAAGATACTTCTTGTCTGCCCATCTACTAGGTACAATGACCATGGCGAGTAGAAAACGCAAGAATACACAGGATGTTGAAGAAGAGGAGCCAGTGACTAAGATCAAAAAGAATTTAACTAAGACAGAGAAAACAAAGAAATCGAAGAAAGGAGCCTCTGGATTCCAAAAGAAGGACAATGCTTCAAAAAGTAAGTGACGAATTTACAGATTGCTTTAGCTTTCATTTGGAAATGTAGCTAACATACATTTGCATTTGCCGTAACAGTTATATGAAAACAGTTGTTACGAGAATATTAACATTTTGAGAAGCAAGGAATAGTTTATAAAGCAAAGCGTTCTCTTTGAAAATAATGTTCCAAGTGTTACCAGGAGTAGAGAAGTTTCCCATTCTACACATTTTTTTCTATTTTCCAAGCTTATTTGAGTATAAAAATTCCTTCGGAATATGTATGATAAGAACTTTTTTGTGTTAAATATTATTAACGTACCTTGTTAACATGTTTCGACCTATTTTCGGTCATCTTCGGAACTGGTCGTTGTTGGTCTTGGTACCTCTTGTTTCCTGTGAGGGTGCGTTCGTAGTGTAGAGTCAAAGAGTGTATGTGTTTTGAAATTGAGTTGTGTGTTGAGAATATCGTTGGGGTGTGTTTTCCTGTGTCTGTATATTTCATATTGTTCTAGTGTGTTGAGTTTCTGGCTTTTTGGTTGGATGTGCAGTATTTCCATGTCTGTCTTGATGTCTTTGTAGGTGTGGTTGGCATTTGTGATGTGTTCTGCATATGTGGAGGTGTTTTGTAATTTTGTTATGGCTGTGATGTGTTCTTTGTAACGTGTTTGAAATGATCTGTCTGTCTGTCCTATGTAGAAGTGGTTGCAGGTGTTACATTTGAGTTTGTATACGCCTGTGTGATTGTATTTATTTGTGTTGTTTGTGTGTTGAGATGTTTTTGTAGAGTGTTATTTGTTCTGTATGCGATGTTGTAGTTCAATTTCTTGAATGAGGTTGCAATTTCATGTGTGTTTTTGTTTTCGTTTGTTAGTATGATGTATTTTTTGTATTTAACACAAGAAAGTTCTTATCATACATATTCCGAAGTGATAAGTGTTAAAAGTTGTGTAATCAAGATGTATAAAAATTCCGTTACGTCACAGCCTATGGAGGGCCAAACCATACCAACTGACTGTTACCTCATGTACACATCTCAGTAGATGTGACCGCTCATCCAACCAATATAGGAATAATGTGTGGTTAGCACAATGATCCCACAGCCATTATAGCAGGCTTGTGAAACCGGATTTTACTTCTCGATGTAGATTCATTGCAATACTGGATGGTTACAGATCCCATACACTGGCCGTAACTTCGTGAGAAAATTTCTTACCCCATGGAGATTAAAACCAACGCCAATTTCGTAACATTCAGGGCTCAAAATGGACGTTTTCACGAACTGGAACAATAAGTTATTTTCGTGGACACAGTAGTTTTGATGACGACAATGACATTGATGACCAGTGAGATGGCGCTATGTTTTACCATGCTAAATGTCATCAGCATCTTCCAAACTTGTTAGGCCATGTGGGCTGTTACAGACTCGATCCATCTTTTTTGCAGAACGTCATGTTAATGTGTATGTGCATAAATATACAGTGCATACATTTTAACTTTCTATGCTTGCAGATAAAATGCATGCATTATATATAGCATTAGCATTCAAATATTTATACACACATCGATTAATATAAACATTTCAAAAGCAAGCCTTCAGAAATTTTCATCCCTTTCTCATATTTGCACAGATGGAAACCATGAACAGTAGTCAGTTCATTCAATCGAAAAAAATTTATATTGGATAAAATTGCAAAAGTACCGTATTTATGCTTGGAATATAATAGCTCTCTTTTTCCTCAAAATTCGGAAAGGTGAAATTACACGGTGATAAGATATGGATATATAAAAACTGTTATTTTGATAAATTTTAAATCTTCTTTAACAGAGAAACCAAATTGGACGGAATTCAAGAAAAAGAAGAAAGAATTGAGGAAAACACGTAAAGAACAGAAGTGTTCCGTATTTGATCTTACAGAGAAGTCTAAAAAACTTTGGGAAAGGGTTCGAAGAAATGATTGCCCAGCTGAGCAGCGACAAAAATTAACTGCTGAAATACACAAGTTGTTGAAAAATAATCTGCAGAAGGTAAGTTGGGAATGAATTCTTTACAGGTTTACACTTCAACAGTACAATTTATTTCAAGACATTACATTTATAACATAGTTTTAACAAACTTTGGTCATCAGCTGCTTGATAAAGGCTGCAAGGTCAGTTGGAAATTGTTTTTGGATTCTGGTCAGTTGTCTTTCAGTTTTAAAATTTTAACATTGTCAATTTTTGGATTCAACATTGTCCGGTCTTTCAGAATAGTTAGTATTAATGACCCTAGTGTCCCAATAACCTCCTTGTCCCCTAGTGGAACTATACAGAGAGTTCCTATTCAGGCAAGTCCAAACAAAAAATAATTCTGAATTATGGTGCATTTTTGTAAATTTAAGGACATAAATAAAAGTCGTTTGCCTAGCCCCTCCTTAAGTTTCTTCAAACATTTTAAGTGTTTCACCTCCTTGTGGCAGCTGGGTAGCTCAGTTGGTAGAACATTGGCTACAGACTGGAAGGTTCAGGGTTTGATTCCAGTGGTATACCGGGGACAGAGCATCTAGAGGCTTCAGTGACGTCACTGCAGAAGAGTCTGCACACAGCAGAATTGTTTGTTGAACTACTAACTGAAAATGTTGACCACTTAATTTCAATGATCCAGCTGCACTCTCACAATACAGCATCTTCTGTTCAGAAAATGTTTTGCAGATGAATGCTATTGTGCCTGCCAGTGCAGGAGGAGGGGGAGATTGGACTATTTAAAAGTGAGTCTCCAAACCTCTAGATGCTATGTCCCACGTGTAACAGGATTCTCTCCTTTGCAAGGACCGGGGGAGGGGTGTGTGTGTGTGTTTTTTTTAATGTCTTTACTGAACAACATGCTCCTCCATTACATAAGTAATACTACATGTCTATTTGCGCTTAGAAGATTGCTATTTTCTTATAATCAGAGATGTGACGAAGTGTCATAATTCTATATGGTCTCTCTCTCCCCCTACCCCTCCCTCTCCCTCTCTCCCCCCTCTCCCCCCTCTCCCCCCTCTCCCTCTCTCCCCTCTCCCCCCTCTCCCTCTCTCCCTCTTCCTCTCCCTCTCCCTGTGCATTCGAAGATTAAATGTCAGAAGCTTGTGGTCTGAGCAGCTTTCTTCAGCGCCGCATGCCCAATCCGTTACGTGTCTTAGTAGTTGATTATTAACGATTGTTAAATCTACGTAGATACTAGCTCTTATTGTTTCGAATGTGTTGGTTCTGATCTCTCATTTACAATGTTTAAGTTTGAGATTGTGAAGAAGTCTTCCAGACTTTTCCCTCGCAGGTTTGTTGTCGTGTCGAACCATGTTTTGCTTCTAGTGTTACTATCTACTGCTATTAGTATGCCTTGTCCCTTTGAATAGTTCAAAATTTCTTCGATTCTCGTGATATTTATTTGAATGTCTTGGGTGAAATCAAAATATGAGCTCACTCCATAAAATTTCGTAGTTTTATAAGACATTTCCACTATGACGTTGTCTTCATCAGAGAGTTGCGTGATGAGTACTATATCTATTTCATTGTTATTTACGATCACCGCTGATCTTTTCCTCCCATTTCCACTCGTAAATGTTCTCAGCGATTTAGGTATACAGCACAAACTATTTCCTATAATGTATGGCTCTTGTACAAATGCCATATCTATTTCATTTTCTTTCATAATTCGCACCAGGTTATTCGCTGCTATGCGTTTGTGTTGTAAATTGTCTTGTAGACAATGCAGGGTTTTGATACTTTTATTCATAGGTTTATGATTATCTGTTTTAATAATCTGTCCTGTTTGCATTCTTTTTTAGGGCAGCTACATAGCAACTGCATGTTTTGTCAAGCGATGAATGGTTTATGTTCACAGGCGCTGTTTTATTGTATTTATTATAATTAATACAATTGACGCAATGCAGGTTTTCCTTGTTCGCTTTGCACTCATTTCTTTCATGTTTTTCTGCGCAGTGTGGGCATACTATCTCCCCAACGCATCTTCCTTCCTGTGATTATACTTGCAGCATTTATGGCAACGCGTGACAGTCAAGTAATCATCATTATTGCACACATGCCAACCTATTTTGAGCTTCCTGCCGAGCAGACGTTTTCTAGTTTCAGAATTAACTTCTATTATTAAGTTCTTGTGTTTCTTCCTATCTTCAAAAACGAATTTTGGCGTAAGGTCACTTTCGCTCAAATCTAATTCAGAATTTTGTGATACTATGGTCTCTGCAGCGTTCTCTAATTTAATGTCTTCTGGTATGTTGAATATTATTAATCTTGGGTTTCTGAACTTTGGCAGGTAACTTTGAAGTTCCTTTCCACATTATTTTTCAATTTCTGGGGAAATTTTCACCAATTCATCTTTCTTATCGGACTCAATTAATATCTGACCATTTTTTAGAGTCTTTAAAGCACTGATTCCCACCTTTATTTTAGTCGGATTCACTTTTGTTTTCAATAGCGTCTTTGTATATTCTACACTTTGATTGATTTTTGGATTTGATGAACAATTTGTACATTTTCTTATCACAGGGCATGTTATCTAGTGATCCATCATGCACTGCTTCGGAGTACAGTTTCTTCTGTCCTTCGGCTGGGTTTGCCATCCTCCACCTCCTGTCACCAGGTCGTCGCTGAAAATTAACAGATGTCTCCCCATTGTCCCTCCCATCGGCTTGCAGAGCTTGCTGTATGGATTCCCTTTCTGCTACTTTAATTTCCAGTTCAGAAATCACTTTGCCTCTGTTTTCTGCTTCATTCTTTAATTCACAAAATACTTTCCTAAGACTGCTCACAGCTGAAAGAATATCCTTCTTCAGCTCTTTTTTTAGGTTGCCACTTTTTTCAGTAACACTAATCAGAGTATTGAAAGCGTTTTCAACTGTATCGTCACTGTCTGACGCCATCTTCGGTGTGCAGCAGTCTTGTTGTCTTCCTCTTTAAGGTTTCTCCACTTTGTAGTCCATGCGCGTAGTACATAGTACACAACGATGAGGTATCTTCCCACATAGAACTCCAATCCTACACGAGTACAGTTTCTTCCTGACCAGTGAGTACTAGATATACTGCGGACAGGCCGCTACATATACATAGATATACAGTCTCAATTAGTTTATGAATCACACATATTTACAAACGCACTAGTTTTCATAAATAAGACTATTTACAATACCACTAATGTTCTCGCATGTGCAGCACACAACATATTTCCCCTTACACAATACAGTCCCCATTAGTTTAAGAATCACTCATATTTACAGACGCAATACATTCTCCATTAGTTTATGTATCACACATATCTACAAACACAATAGTTTTCGTAAATAAGACTACGTACAATGCCACTAACTTTCTCGCATGTGCAGCATTCAATATATTTCCACTTACATTAGACACTATAATAGCTAATACGTCATTTCTGCAAATAATCACTATTAAACCCACTCAACACACCAGCAACTACACCAACCCCGCCATCTTGTCTCGCGCGCGCGCGCGGGGGGGGGTGTGTGTGTGTGTGTGTGTGTGTGTGTGTGTGTGTGTGTGTGTGTGTGTGTGTGTGTGTGTGTGTGTGTGTGTGTGTGTGTGTGTGTGTGTGTGTGTGTGTGTGTGTGTGTGTGTGTGTGTGTGTGTGTGTGTGTGTGTGTGTGTGTGTGTGTGTGTGTGTGTGTGTGTGTGTGTGTGTGTGTGTGTGTGTGTGTGTGTGTGTGTGTGTGTGTGTGTGTGTGTGTGTGTGTGTGTGTGTGTGTGTGTGTGTGTGTGTGTGTGTGTGTGTGTGTGTGTGTGTGTGTGTGTGTGTGTGTGTGTGTGTGTGTGTGTGTGTGTGTGTGTGTGTGTGTGTGTGTGTGTGTGTGTGTGTGTGTGTGTGTGTGTGTGTGTGTGTGTGTGTGTGTGTGTGTGTGTGTGTGTGTGTGTGTGTGTGTGTGTGTGTGTGTGTGTGTGTGTGTGTGTGTGTGTGTGTGTGTGTGTGTGTGTGTGTGTGTGTGTGTGTGTGTGTGTGTGTGTGTGTGTGTGTGTGTGTGTGTGTGTGTGTGTGTGTGTGTGTGTGTGTGTGTGTGTGTGTGTGTGTGTGTGTGTGTGTGTGTGTGTGTGTGTGTGTGTGTGTGTGTGTGTGTGTGTGTGTGTGTGTGTGTGTGTGTGTGTGTGTGTGTGTGTGTGTGTGTGTGTGTGTGTGTGTGTGTGTGTGTGTGTGTGTGTGTGTGTGTGTGTGTGTGTGTGTGTGTGTGTGTGTGTGTGTGTGTGTGTGTGTGTGTGTGTGTGTGTGTGTGTGTGTGTGTGTGTGTGTGTGTGTGTGTGTGTGTGTGTGTGTGTGTGTGTGTGTGTGTGTGTGTGTGTGTGTGTGTGTGTGTGTGTGTGTGTGTGTGTGTGTGTGTGTGTGTGTGTGTGTGTGTGTGTGTGTGTGTGTGTGTGTGTGTGTGTGTGTGTGTGTGTGTGTGTGTGTGTGTGTGTGTGTGTGTGTGTGTGTGTGTGTGTGTGTGTGTGTGTGTGTGTGTGTGTGTGTGTGTGTGTGTGTGTGTGTGTGTGTGTGTGTGTGTGTGTGTGTGTGTGTGTGTGTGTGTGTGTGTGTGTGTGTGTGTGTGTGTGTGTGTGTGTGTGTGTGTGTGTGTGTGTGTGTGTGTGTGTGTGTGTGTGTGTGTGTGTGTGTGTGTGTGTGTGTGTGTGTGTGTGTGTGTGTGTGTGTGTGTGTGTGTGTGTGTGTGTGTGTGTGTGTGTGTGTGTGTGTGTGTGTGTGTGTGTGTGTGTGTGTGTGTGTGTGTGTGTGTGTGTGTGTGTGTGTGTGTGTGTGTGTGTGTGTGTGTGTGTGTGTGTGTGTGTGTGTGTGTGTGTGTGTGTGTGTGTGTGTGTGTGTGTGTGTGTGTGTGTGTGTGTGTGTGTGTGTGTGTGTGTGTGTGTGTGTGTGTGTGTGTGTGTGTGTGTGTGTGTGTGTGTGTGTGTGTGTGTGTGTGTGTGTGTGTGTGTGTGTGTGTGTGTGTGTGTGTGTGTGTGTGTGTGTGTGTGTGTGTGTGTGTGTGTGTGTGTGTGTGTGTGTGTGTGTGTGTGTGTGTGTGTGTGTGTGTGTGTGTGTGTGTGTGTGTGTGTGTGTGTGTGTGTGTGTGTGTGTGTGTGTGTGTGTGTGTGTGTGTGTGTGTGTGTGTGTGTGTGTGTGTGTGTGTGTGTGTGTGTGTGTGTGTGTGTGTGTGTGTGTGTGTGTGTGTTTTTTTTTCTCCCCGTTTACAAAATTAGTACACTAATGTACCAGTCCATACACTTACAATAATTTCTTTTAGATAACCTGGAAGTTAATTGCAACCCTCACATAAGCCCGCCCTTGGCCCCTATCCTGAGCAGCAAGATTAATCAAGTCCCTTACATCATATTCCAACTCTCTCAAATCCATTTTAATATTATCCTTGCATCTTCGTCTCGGCCTCCCCAAAGGTCTTTTTCCCTCCGATCTGAAATGTTATGTTATGTCTTTTTTAACGACGCTCGCAACTGCCGAGGTTATATCAGCGTCGCTGGTGTGCCAGAATTTTGTCCCACAGGAGTTCTTTTTTTAAATGCGAGTAAATCAACTGACATGGATAAATATATAATAGGATGCGAAACTTACTGAGTTTCTCGTAACACATACTAGAGGCGCTGTTGTAGAAATTGATCTTGCTGCCATCTGTTTGTGGGAGGGGCGTTATTACATCTAGCAGCGCAACAAGTAGCGAAAAGAGTAATTACTCCATGCATTTAACAGTGCACCTGGTGACGAAAATGTTAAACTGTGCAGAAAGTATTCCCTCCCACCCTCAACGATATTCAAAACTAACCCAATTTAAAATAAAACATTTACAGTTTTATTCCTCACAGCATATTCTACTGAAAATTCTTACCGGAGCTAACAGGAAGATAAAAGAGACGATGTGTTTTCACTAGCCGATTAAAATATAACCAGACAGAGACAAAAAATAAAGCAAAAGGTTAGATATTTGGGATTGTATTCTTTGGGTATTTATTGTACAGCACAATGGAAAAGTCTGCAAGAACTACTTAGATAGTTCAATTTATTATATTACTATTACTTTACAATACATTCAACAACACTATTTTTACAATGTCCATAAACATCATTGTTTAACATACGCTGCTTATACACACACGTATCACTTTATGTTCACTTTTTAGCAAGTTTCAGTCCGCCATCTCGGGTTCTCGGCTCATCAACTCTCCCATACAGCAATATCTCGAACGGATAAATAGAGAACTCTGGGTAATGTACCCAATACGTAGTTCTAATGTTCACCACCTACGACGTTGGGCGCTGATCACCTTATTTCAGACCTCCAAATCCAGATGGTGCTGACCGCAGTTTCGCATCCTATTATATATTTATCCATGCTACTGACTTGAGCCTGTCGCATTAAGCACACTTAAATGCCATCGACTTGGCCCGGGATCGAACCCGCAACCTCGAGCATAGAAGGCCAGTGCTATACCAACTGCGCCAGTCAGGCCGACCCCTCATATCTCCTCATATAATCTAGCAATTTATTTTTCACATATATATTTTGTTCAGTGATTTAAAAAAAAACACATAGTAACAGCTGACTATTTATTATTTTAAAATATTTTGTTACACTTCCAACTAGGAAAACAGACTGGAAATGTAATGAATGGATTTGCAGGGATCACTCAGAAAAATTCATTTGTGTAATGTGCAAGAATTGTTCAAAATAGCTTGGTTGTTTTCAAATAAAATTGGTTTTTTAGGAAGAAAATGGATATGATTGGAATAATGTATATTTAGTGTGTGAAGCGTAAAATGTGTTCAGATAACATTGTTGTCTTCAAATAAAACTTGATAAAAAAAGATAAAAAATTGCATTAAATTTGCCTTAAAAATAACGAGTCCAAAATGTACCCAGTCAGTAAGACCTGAAAAAAAAAATTGCTCAGTAAACCAAGGGTTTAAGAGACTTTATGAGAAATTACAAAAAAATGGAAGCTTATTATACAATGACAGGTATATATTATCAGTGTCTAAATAGTATTAATGAAATATCAGTTGAATAACTTGAGTGTTGCAGTTGTAGATTAGAAAGAGTTCTGAAATTTTTAATTATTATTAGAGTAGACACAAATGAAAGGGTTAGGTTTCAAAATGATTAATGACTAAGATTTGCAAATTAATTTATTTATTATGGTTGTAGTGCTATTCGATCAGGTTACAGAAATGACTAGCGGCTAAATTTGAAAATAATTAATAGAGTAGTGCAGTTCATGTAGAAAGAACGAAAAAGCTAATGACTCTAAAGCTGAAACTATAATTTATGTATGTGATAGAAATTACTGTGACTACTTCTGGAAGACAAAAGTGTGAAAGTCAACTTATTTATGGTCTCATATAAATGAACGAGAAAATTTTTGATGGTAGAATGTTATTTGATTATGTTACAGAATGAGGAGTGGTTAAGATTTAAATTGTGGTTGTTAAATTGTATATAATCTAACAAGCAAACATTCACATGGGGGCATATAGAAAAGGTGTTTTTTTTTTTCCACCATGTTAATAATATCAAAACAAGCGTTTATACAAATTTTGGTCACTCGAGCACAACTACGAGGGCTGTAAAAAATAAGTTTCCCTACGGCTGTTTACAGAAAGAAAACACAATTTCATGGAAAGATTTATTGCAAAAATACAGTAATTGTTGAGCTATTTTTCAACATATTTCCCATCAGAATTGAGACATTTGTCATACTGTGGAATCAACTTTTTTTATCCCTGTGTCGTAGAAGTCTGCCGTCTGGGATCAGAACCAGTGTGTGACAGCTGTCTGCACCTCTCTGTCGGTCCCATGGTATGACAAATGTTCAGTTCTAGTGGGAAATATGTAGAAAAATACAGTAAAACCTCGATAAGACGCGCCTGCTTATTATGCTATCCCTTGTAATAAGCTTTTTTTGTCCGGTCCCTGCACATTTCATATATAACGCCTTCATAAAATACCCTGTTTGTTGCGTTCGAGTCCTGCATAATACGCTGATTTTGTGCAATATTTTCGATGTAATTTTCAGCAATGTACTATAACAGCAATGAAACATCTTGGTCATTGAACTCACTGGTGCCATTAACCTGAAAAGTATTGGTATTCGACTCTTTACCTGCACATTTAAACCTTCATACTTCATATCTTAGTATACCCCACCCTCTTGTTACGCTCTCTTATTCGACTCTTTACCTGCGCGCTTAAAGCCTACATACAGTTACAATACCTCACCCCCTTGCTAACCCTCTCTCTCAAATAGCCTTCCTCACTCGGCCGTAATAAAATTCTGGAAATTTTTGCTGGGCAGTTTGTTGTCCTTTAGTGTATTGAAGTGTCTGTGAATGTCATTACAATGAATGTTAAATGAAAAGCGCATTCTGTGTCGGAAAAATTGGAAATCTTACGAAAGTACGATGAGAACAGAACTCTTACTCTGAAACAACTCTCTGATTCATTAGGAATCCAATCATCGATATTAAGAACGATAATAAAAAATCGCGACTCAATCACTACAGTTGCGACGTCGTCGGGAAGATATAATCACAGGAAACTGAAGTGTGACAAACATGAGGACTTGGAGAACACGCACACAGCAAACAACTGTAAATGAATAATTTCAAGGGAAAAATTCTTCCGGGGCCGGGTATCGATCCCGGGATCTCTGGTTGAACGTACCAGCGCTCTGCCAACTGAGCTACTCGGGAACTTCACCTGACACCGTCTCAACTTTTCCCTTTATATCCACACAACTCGCGTGGGCTGACAAAGCGCCAGAGACCGACATCGAGTGCACACAAACTCTGTATGACTTGGAATTGTGGTTTTCTGTTAACGTACACTGTGACGTATATATTATGCAAATCTAGTCTTTCAGGTAAGGCTCCCTGAAAAGCAGATTTGAATAATTTCAAGGGAAAAAATTGTTCCGGGGCCGGGTATCGATCCCGGGACCTCTGGTTGAACGTACCAGTGCTCTGCCAACTGAGCTACCCGGGAACTTCACCCGACACCATCTCAACTTTTCCCTTTATATCCACACAACTCGCATGGGCTGACAAAGCGCCAGAGAACCACGTCGAGTGCACACAAACTCTGTGTGACTTGGAATTGTGGTTTTCTGTTAACGTACACAGTGACGTATATATTATGCAAATCTAGTCTTTCAGGTAAGGCTCCCTGTAAAGCAGATTTGAATAATTTCAAGGGAAAAATTGTTCCGGTTCCGGGTATCGATCCCGGGACCCCTGGTTGAACGTACCAGCGCTCTGCCATCTGAGCTACCCGGGAACTTCACCCGACACCGTCTCAACTTTTCCCTTTATATCCACACAACTCGCGTGGGCTAACAAAGTGCCAGAGACCCTCGTCGAGTGCACACAAACTCTGTGTGACTTGGAATTGTGGTTTTCTGTTAACGTACACAGTGACGTATATATTATGCAAATCTAGTCTTTCAGGTAAGGCTCCCTGTAAAGCAGATTTGAATAATTTCAAGGGAAAAATTGTTCCGGAGCCGGGTATCGATCCCGGGGCCTCTGGTTGAACGTACCAGCGCTCTGCCAACTGAGCTACCTGGGAACTTCACCCGACACCATCTCAACTTTTCCCTTTATATCCACACAACTCGCATGGGCTGACGAAGCGCCAGAGACCCACATCGAGTGCACACAAACTCTGTGTGACTTGGAATTGTGGTTTTCTGTTAACGTACACAGTGACGTGACAGATTTGCAACTATAAATGACTTTTTTTTTCCAAAAGAATTAAGTGCAGTACAAATTGTAAATGTCTTTGACATACAGTACAGTAATTACATAATGGAGTAATACTATATTACCTTTCATGAATCATGTATTTCAACAAAGAAAAATGCTAATAGGTACTGTATATAAGTCAAAATTAGTATACCCACCTATTACTCTGTCCTGGTTAATACGTGATTTACACCCGATCCCTTGAACAGTGCCTTATCGGGGTTTTACTGTAACTCAAAAGTTGTTGTATCTGTTCTAATAAATATTTCCAATGAAATTGTGTTTTCTTTCTGTAAACGGCCTGACCAAACTTACTTTCTGGACGACCCTCGTAATTGCGGTCGAGTGGCCAAAATTTGTATAAGCACATGTTGTGACATTGTTAACATGGTGCAGGGAAAAAAAATGAACTTTATCTGCCCTTATCATAATGTTTGCTTGTAAGGGGAATGTTTAAGTGTAAGTCATAGGTATGGTAAGGACATGGATACAGAAATATAAGGTCCATCATTACATCTGCATGTTTCGATGACATTAAATATTAATATTAAATTACTAGGCAGTGTCATTTTTTGGTGTCGATATATGAGAAATGTGTTAACAACTTACTTTTATGCATAAATAATGCAAATCCCTTAATTGAAGTCCAAACTTATGTGAAATACGTATATCCGTGAAATTGATATAAATTCACGAAATTACTGCATAATAATATTTTCAACAAAAAAAAAAAAAAACAGATTTCATGAAGAATTCGCACGAAAATTTACTCTTTGTTTCAAATAAAAAGTTAAAATTTTCTTCTTTTTAAAATAGTCTATACATGAACATTTCAACATATTTTATGGTTGGCAACAATGTACGGGCTATTCCATCTCAAATCGACCGAAATATAGGGAAAATTAACCTTGCAATTTTTAAATACAATGAAACTTTTTCTGTCCATTGACAACTGTGATACAATGCTTTGTGCAAAGTTTGAGGCATCAGAACTTCATAGTCCTTAAATTAAATTAGCAAATTTAAACTGTTGTGGCTCTCAAACCCTTTCACACAGTGATCAAAATCATGGTTTATTTTGATGCTGAGAAGTTAAAGTTTATATTGACATGTAAACAGTTTTTCTTACTTTTTATGGAAATGGAGAAATTTAGATTTTTCTTCATTAAGACGCCTTTGCCCACGAAAAAGTATTTTAAAAATATATGGTTAGATTCCGCATTGAAAGTACAAATAAACACATATTTTTTACTGGTGCACCGTTGATAAGAAAGTATTGAAAATATCAAATAAAGAAAATAAATAGTACGCACGTGAACTAACCAGCTGACTATGAGGCGGGAGTTAGCTTAGGCAAGCAAGGCCAGAACACATTAACATGTGATGTTTCGTCTAGTAGCGCATAGCTGGGCTAGCTTTATCACAAGTTTTCATAAACACAGGAGTAAAATGATGCCCCATGCTCGCTTATCTTCAGTTCTCGGCCAGTTCGTGCGGTACTGCGCCGTTCAAGTCTAGGCGTGTGAAAATAATTTATTTAATACCCTCGAAACTTATTGCTGAGCCACTAAGCAAACAATGCTGAATCCCTCTTAATAATGCAAGGTTTTTTCTCAATATTTTTTACATTTTTACAAATGGGCAAAAAACCTAAAAGTAAGTAAAATCAGATTATCTGTCTCTCTGTGTACAATAAAAATAAGGATTACTTCTTAACATAATCTACCAAATGTCAGCTTCAAAAGGAGCTCCCATTCAATGTTCTGCAGTAAACGGTTCCATAGTTCTGAGCGCTGAAAGAGGCTTGTTTTTATAAAATATGCTAAATTTGTCGCTCAATAGTACGAAAACCTTTTGACTTTCGATAGTATATTTTTGAAAATGCACTCTCCTCAGCACCTTGTATAAATAGGGAAAAAATTAGAGTATTAAAAAAATGCGAGGTTTTTTACTGATCGATTTCATATGGAATAGCCCGTACGCATAACAAGAATTACTTCCAGGGAGCAGCGCAAGCTGACAATTATGAATTTAATTAATTGTACAAAAATATTTTGTTAGTTTTAAAGGAATTGTTTCAATAACAATTAAAAAAATGTTATTTTATTATGTTTTAAATTTATTAAGGATGCGAAGTATGCACGAAATTGCTTATTTTTTTTTTACTAAATATTCACCAAAATCATTGTAAAATAATCACCATAAAATCACAACCCTACAAATAACTAATGGATGGATTGGGTCACTTGCAACTTAGCTTAAGACTTGTGAATACCAGAAAAATGTGTAAGTAAACTGACCACAAAATTTATATCATGACATTATCTATACTAATAATAAATCTGTAGCCAAAATGTTTCTGGTAATTTTCGATTTTCCAAAAATAATTGGTGTTAACATGTATAATTAACCATCCTGAGACCGAAAATCGCTTTTTTGAAATTTTTGTTTGTCTGTCTGTCTGTCTGGATGTTTGTTACCTTTTCACGCAATAATGGCTGAACCGATTTATATGAAAATTGGAATATAGATTAAGTTCATTGTAACTTAGATTTTAGGGTATATGGCATTCAAAATACTTTATTTAAAAGGGGGGTTATAAGGGGGCTTGAATTAAATAAATCGAAATATCTCCCTTATTATTAACCCATTAATGCCCAGAACATTTTTTGTGGGTTTTAGAACTAATATTCATATTCTACCATCACAATGATATGAAATGATCATCTGAATATTTTTCCAGATAATCCGGACATTATTAGGCTATTTTGGGCCTATTATTGAAGTGGCAGGATTTCCTGCCACTGGGAAATAAAGACATCAAAAATATACTTATTAAGTTATTATATTCAAAACTTCGCTATATGTTTGCAGAGCATACATGTTATGAACTTTTCACTTCATTCACATAAGATATACATCGCACAAACGCTACGGATATTTGAGATAATTGTTTACTTGGGGAAAATATATGAAAAAAGAAGAATAATTTTACAATGTGCTGCTGAATTTTCAGTATGATAGATTTTCTGGCATTCTGGATGCAGTGGTACAGTACATTTTTCACATACGAATGTTGTACGACGTCCACACTGCTTGCATCGTGCATTAGGATGTTCACTACGGATGATCCAGTGATCAATCCTGTCAAAACGAACATTATCATGAGCTGCTTCTCGATTTTGAAGTGCTGAGCGAGGAGAATTTCTAGGTTTCCTGTACTGGACTAAGAGTTGCGAAGTGCATTTCTGTTGGAAAGTTAGTAGTAAGATACCATGTCCCAAGGTGCGATAAAGCCTTCACGCATTTACGACAGCAGCATTTAGACCCCATTCAAACAAGGGCCACCACCATTTCTTGGATCTAATTCTTATTCTGTAGGTTGCTATATATTGATCATGGGAATCCACACCACCCATATATCTATTATACAGTGCAACTGAGTGTGGTTGGCTTATTTGAATCGTCCTCTTTGTAACTACACTGTTGTCATTCCATTGCAATAAAATTACATCATCTGTAACTACAGACACCATAGCTCCTATCTTTCTTTTTTTTGTGCATTTTTAATTTGTTTGTATACACCCTGTTGTTGCAAATTGTTCCTGTTGTTCCAATGCCATCAGCAGCTAGGTCATGCAGAACATCAAGGACGTGAAATAGTTATCAAAAATAAATGACTGCCCTTTTGCATATCAGCCTTCTTTAGAAGTCCAAAAACAACATCAAACGCCTGTCCTTTCCCTGAAGTTGGTAAGTTCGTATACTATTGCCACAATATGACTCCGCATGCAGCATATAGCCATCTGCAGTACAAAGAGACCAGAGCTTCAAACCAGCCCTTATTGGTTTTGCTCGATTGAACTGTTTGGTTCAATGTCTGCCATATTACGGGACAATTGTTTCACCAATACTCAGGTGTTCTGGAATGTCACAGATTTTGAATGAGTTGTTTGTTATTTAGTATATTGAAAATTGGCCTAAACTTGTAATAGCTATTATTAGAAATTGCCATATTATCAGCAAAATGCAGTCGTCTCATAATATCGTCAAAAGTATTCCACCTCACTGAATCAGAAATCCAAATGTTATGTAAATCTGGTAATGTACTCCAATAAAGTCGCCTGAGTGGGATTTTATTTTAGCCAGAAATCAAAAGAATGCCAAGAAAAACTAAAATGTTCTCTTTTGTTGTAGAGTTAGTAGATAGATTTTTTGAATGCAGTAGGTCCTACATTGGTCCATGATCAAGTCTATGAACTCTGTCGGATACATTAGCTGGAATGCACCGTAGCATTTCCTTGAAATAATCCATTTGGTTGAGATGGTATGAAATTTTGAATGCCGATATATTTTCCCCAATTCTGGAAAAAAATATATTGGTGGTGGTGGTGGTGGTGGGTGGTGGTGGTGGTGGTGGTGGTGGTGGTGGTGGTGATGCTAGTAGTGCATTATTTTCGTAATCAGAATCATATTGGGCGTCACTCTGAACAGGATCATTTTCCACTTTATCATCACTCTTTACAGAGTCTTCATCTGTTTCTGCCTCAGGTTGCTCTCGTGGAGGAAGAATGGCAACATTCAATCGTCTGTGATTCTCATTACCCCGTATTTGCATCATTTCACATATTTCATTGACAGTGTCCAGCCGTGAACTGAAAAAATACTCAAATGACTATAGGTATAATATAAATGACTAAGTTATATCCCAGTGGTAGGAAAACCTGCCATCAAAGTTTAGGCTGTAATAAAGCACATAATAAATTATGAAATGATGTCAATCACAAGTTATTCAAGTAGTATGGTTTATTGACTATGTATTTTCATAATCAGGTGGTATTTATTGCTTTAAAAATGTGTACTACTTATTCACTTTCTATCTGGCTGCAAGCCATCTTTTGAAGAAAAGTTGAATCGTGACTTCGAACCCATGTACTGATGCAGTCAGTTCACTTTTGTCGTTAAAATTCGAAAATACCGTGCGGAGCATATCTTAGAACCCATTGTTGCAGTATTCATAACAAAAAAATTATTTATACATTGTTAAAAAATTTAAAACTTGCTTGGTAGGAAAACCTGCCATGGGCATTAATGGGTTAATTTTCATGAAAAATGTTACATAACAAAAATTTCTTTAAAAATAATTTCCGATAAGTTTTATTCTATACAAACTTTTGATAGGACTGATATTTAATGAGATAAATGAGTTTTAAAATTACAATAACAACGCCATCTAAGGCACTGTACTGAAATAAAAACAAATGACTTTGTCTATAAGGGGCCTTGGACAACAACAATCTAAAGTTATTAAACATAGCCTAAGAGAATGTTTCTGTGTTTGTATGAAGTAATATTGGAAGCTAATTAATTGTTTACTTATTATTTCACCATTGGAAAGTGTAGTTTCTCTAGATGGACATAATTCTACAATGTTATTACAGTAACTTCTGAAACATATAGCAAGTAATATAAAGTATACACATTAAAACTAAATGATATGTCAACCTTCATTAAACTATGCTTGCATGTAATAACAATTAAGAAACATGTTAAAGGAATTGTCATTGCACCAAATGATTGCTCTCTGGACCAAAATGACCGCATTTTAATTATTTAAATACAATTTAAATTAAGGAACATATTAAACTATTTATCCTTCTATCAAACACGAATGTTCCCTGGATCAAACGTCCTATTTTAATTATGTAATTACTTTATGTTTATTTCTAACAGGTGCAGCGGAGCGAACGGGTACGGCTAGTTTCTAATATAAATTTACCTCTGTTGCATCACATTTGAGATTGAATTTTTGTCTTACAGGTTGTATATTCACACGATTTGTCTCGAGTGGTTCAGTGGTTGCTGAAAATTGGTACACCTGATATTCGGGCAGAAGTTATAGAAGAACTTACTCCCCATATGCCTGTTATGCTTCAGTCAAAATATGCTTGCTTCTGTGTAAACAGAATGCTCAAGTATGGTTCACATGATAGTAGGAAGGCCATTGTACGTTCTCTTCATGGACACGTTGTGAAGCTTGCAAGTCATTCCGTAAGTACATTTCCATTTTTGTAACAAATTGTTGTCTGCTTGTACATATTTTGGATATTTTCTTCTTCTCCTGAGTCACTCTCTCTTTACGCTTCTCTTTCAGTCTCTTCTCTTCTTATGCTTACTAGTTTTGTCCTCATGAGTCCTGAGAATATAGTATTCATACATGATTATGATATAAGATATATGTGCACAGACCCGAAGTATAACATGCCTGCATTTGTACCCCAACTGTAACCTGCAGAATTTTTTCAGCATTTTTCCTCATGTCAGTGACTTTTATGAAGTGTAGAATTATACATCTTGATTACACAACTTTTAACACTGTATCACTTCGGAATATGTATGGTAAGACTTTCCTGTGTTAAATTTCAATGTACCTCGTTTACATGTTTTGACCTATTTATGGGTCATCTTCAGAACTGGTCGTTGTTGGTCTTGGCGCCACTTGCTGTTTCTTGTGAGGGTGTGTTCCTGTGGTATGGTGTAGAGTCAATGAGTGTGTGTGTTTTGAAGTTGAGTTCAGTAGTTGCCGGTGATGGAAATCCTCGGTGAGGCCAGATGCAACTAGTTTAAGTGCCTCCGATAGGAAATATTTATTTATGATATTAATTATTATTGTTGTTATATTACTAATATCATTATTACTGTATTATTATTAGTCTATTATTATTACTATTAATGAAAAGTAATAACTTCACTCACCAAATAAGCTGTTATGCTGTGAGTTTCAGTGATTGTTTCAGAGTGATGAACCAACCCATATTATGTGCTGAAAATCCCCTTTCTTTATTTTCTTTTTATTTTTTTCCCCCCTTAACAGCAAGGCCAACAGAGAAGTTTATTTTGCACCAGATTATCACTTAACCATTTATGTTGCCCATACCAGGATGCAATAGAAACTTGCATTTTAAGATCATCTGTCAGAAAAATTGTCAGCGATGTCGTAGGTATCTCGATAGACTCCCTCTTTATCTAAAACTTCCTTTCTTTCAATATTATTTATTCTTGAAAAAGGACACTCTAACAATGAATTAACTACACCAGCATTATTTCTCGCATTTGTTTCTGTTTATATTTTCCCGAAATACATATCATTGGCCCAGATTCACTGCAATAGCACAATAGTAGAACACCCTCGCTTAAGTCATAAACTGAGACATAAGGGGAGAGAATAGTGTGGGTCTGTGCCTGCCAAAGAGCTGGAATTTTTGTTATTTATGGCCTAGTTAGGAAAACAAGTCACCATTGCTATTCACACCCCACTCTACCCTTGAGGTCGGCCCATGGATGGGAGGAAACCTGACCAGGCCACGAGGCCAGACGAATTGTGCCTCAGCTACAACGTTTTAAGCGCAAGCTCAAAGCCCGCGAAAATACAGGAAATGCAGAAACTAGACCCGGCACGAGTGATCCTGGCCTCAGGAACAAATTTTACTGCAAAACAGGTCTATATACATCACAAAATGCTTCTACAGCGATATATGCTTCATTGAAATAACTAATACTTACTTACTTACTTACTTACTTACAAATGGCTTTTAAGGAACCCAAAGGTTCATTGCCGCCCTCACATAAGCCCGCCAGCGGTCCCTATCCTGTGCAAGATTAATCCAGTCTCTATCATCATACCCCACCTCCCTCAAATCCATTTTAATATTATCCTCCCATCTACGTCTCGGCCTCCCTAAAGGTCTTTTTCCCTCCGGTCTCCCAACTAACACTCTATATGCATTTCTGAATTCGCCCATACGTGCTACATGCCCTGCCCATCTCAAACGTCTGGATTTAATGTTCCTAATTATGTCAGGTGAAGAATACAATGCATGCAGTTCTGTGTTGTGTAACTTTCTCCATTCTCCTGTAACTTCATCCCACTTAGCCCAAAATATTTTCCTAAGCACCTTATTCTCAAACACCCTGAACCTATGTTCCTCTCTCAGAGTGAGAGTCCAAGTTTCACAACCATACAGAAGAACCGGTAATATAACTGTTTTATAAATTCTAACTTTCAGATTTTTGGACAGCAGACTGGATGATAAGAGCTTCTCAACCGAATAATAACACGCATTTCCCATATTTATTCTGCGTTTAATTTCCTCCCGAGTGTCATTTATATTTGTTACTGTTGCTCCAAGATATTTGAATTTTTCCACCTCTTCGAAGGATAAATCTCCAATTTTTATATTTCCATTTCATACAACATTCTGGTCACGAGACATAATCATATACTTTGTCTTTTCGGGATTTACTTCCAAACCGATCGCTCTACTTGCTTCAAGTAAAATTTCTGTGTTTTCCCTAATCGTTTGTGTATTTTCTCCTAACATATTCACGTCATCCGCATAGACAAGAAGCTGATGTAACCCGTTCAATTCCAAACCCTGCTTGTTATCCTGAACTTTCCTAATGGCATATTCTAGCGCGAAGTTAAAAAGTAAAGGTGATAGTGCATCTCCCTGCTTTAGCCCGCAGTGAATTGGAAAAGCATCAGATAGAAACTGACCTATACGGACTCTGCTGTATGTTTCACTGAGACACATTTTAATTAATCGAACTAGTTTCTTGGGAATACCAAATTCAATAAGAATATCATATAATACTTCCCTCTTAACCGAGTCATATGCCTTTTTGAAATCTATGAATAACTGATGTACTGTACCCTTATACTCCCATTTTTTCTCCATTATCTGTCGAATACAAAAAATCTGATCAATAGTCGATCTATTACACCGAAAACCGCACTGATGATCCCCAATAATTTCATCTACGTACGGAGTTAATCTTCTCAAAAGAATATTGGACAAAATTTTGTACGACGTCAACAAAAGTGATATTCCTCGAAAGTTACCACAGTTGGTTTTGTCCCCCTTTTTAAAAATAGGTACAATTATGGACTCCTTCCATTGTTCTGGTACAATTTCCTTTTCCCAAATAGCAAGTACAAGCTTATAAATTTCGCTAGATAATGCACTTCCACCCTCTTGTATTAATTCTGCTGGAATTTGATCGATACCTGGAGACTTGTACTTTTTCAGATTTTCTATCGCAATTTCGACTTCTGAAAGTGTGGGTTCGGGTATAAATGGCTCAGCAGTTTGTATTTGAATTTCGTCCCGATCATTTCTATTTGGCCTATGTACATTTAGTAGTTGCGCAAAATAGTTTTTCCATCTGTTTAGGATTGATGGAGAGTCTGCAAGCAAGTCACCATTCTCATCCTTGATCACGTTTACCCTTGGCTGATATCCGTTCTTAAATTCCTTTATACCCTTATATAAATCTCGAATGTTTTTATTCTTACTATTTGTTCCTACCTCATTCAGTTTTTCCTTCAAGTAACCTCTCTTTTTATTCCTAAGTGTACGACTTGCTTCCCGTCTTTCATTGAAATAATTATCGCTCTTCTCCTCAACTGGATCCTGTAAGAATTTCAATTTTGCCTGTTTCCTTCTTTCTACTACCATGCAACAATCTTCATCAAACCACGGTTTCTTTTTCTTAGTTTCATAATAACCTATGCTCTGCTCAGCTGCAATTTTGATACTATCTCTGATATTTTCCCACACGCTATTAACATCTAATTCTTTCTCAATTTCGTCGGAACTGTCTAAAGTGGCAAACCTATTCGAAATTTCGACCTGATAATTTTGCTTAGCTTCCTCATCCTTTAATTTCAAAATATTGAATTTAGTAATATTAACTTGTTGCTCTACTCGCTTGGCTACTGATAATCTTTCTCTTAATTCTCCAATCACCAAATAATGGTCAGAATTACAGTCTGCACCCCTGAAAGTTCGAATATCTACTATACTAGTATGTCTCCGATTATCTATCAAGATGTGATCTATTTGGTTGTGTGTCAATCCATCTGGAGAAGTCCAAGTATATTTATGTATATCCTTATGGGGGAATGTTGTACTTTTGACAATTAAATTTTTCGATGTGGCAAAGTTGACTAATCTAACTCCATTGTCACTACTAATTGCGTGTAGGCTCTCTTTTCCAATAGTTGGTCTAAAAATATCCTCCCGTCCTACTTTAGCATTGAAATCCCCCAATAAAATTTTCATGTGATATCTAGGGAACTGATCAAAAGTATGTTCCAATTCCTCATAGAAGCTATTCTTTATATGGTCGTCTTTCTCTTCTGTAGGGACGTGAGCATTTATAACTATGATGTCGCACCGTCTACCCTTAAGTACTAAATATGATAATCTGTCACTGATAAATTCGACCTTTTTTACTGCTGATTTTATTCTTTTATGAACAAAGAATCCTGTTCCTAATTGGTGATTATTGTTTCCTTCCCCATAATACAACAAGTAATCGCCTATTTGTGTTATGCTGTTCCCATCTAACCTAACCTCTTGTACTCCCACGAAGTCTATTCTATATCTAGCTAGTTCTTTAGCTACTAATGTTACCCCTCCTGTTCTATAAAGACTAGTTACGTTCCAAGTGCCAAATCTCAAAACCTTATTCCTTTGCTGTGGTCGTGCCAGAGAATCAGTCCTATTCCGAGGCTTATTATAGGGATACGTAACAAGCTGTTTTTTACGGTGATGGGTTGTTAGCCCTTCGCCCAACCCCCAAGCTGGAGGACCACCCCTTATCGGCTGTCCACGACTGCTTATTCAATATATTCGCAGCTACCCTCCATATCTGGAGGCCGTCTCCTCTATCCGCAACCTGAGGACGCGCCATGCCGTGGCGATAGGGACCCACAATACATGGGAAATAACTAATACATTATATAAAAACACAAAATTTTATTTCAGTTAAACCAAGTGACTGAGACCCGGCCTCACTTGCCTCAGTCAATCAGCTGCCACTGGTTGAGTTATGTGTTGAGAATTTCGTTGGAGTGTGTTTTTGTGTATCTGTATATTTCATATTGTTCTAGTGTGTTTAGTTTCTGGCTTTTTGGTTGGATGTGTAGTATTTCCATGTCTGTGTTGATGTCTCTGTGGGTATGGTTAGCATTTGTGATGTGTTCTGCATACGTGGAGGTGTTTTGTAATTTTGTTATGGCTGTGATGTGTTCTTTGTAATGTGTTTGAAATGATCTGCCTGTCTGTCCTATGTAGAAGTTGTTGCAGATGTTACATTTGAGTTTGTATACACCCGTGTGATTGTATTTGTTTGTTTGTGTTGTTTATATGTTGAGATGTTTTTGTAGAGTGTTATTTGTTCTGTATGCGATGTTGTAATTTAATTTCTTGAATGAGGTTGCAATTTTGTGTGTGTTTTTGTTTTCGTATGTTAGTGTGATGTATTTTTTGTGTTCTTGTGTTTGTGTTGTATTCTTATGATTTTTGTTATTATGTTTTGTCTTACGTATTATGTTGTCTATTATGTTAGGGTTGTAGCCATTTTCTTGTGCTATGTATTTGATTGTGTTTAGTTCTTCGTTGTAATCCTGTTGGTTCATTGGTATGTTGAGTAGTCTGTGTACCATTGTTCGGAATGCAGCTTGTTTGTGATGTGTGGGGTGGTTGGATGTGTTGTGTATGTGTGTTGTTGTTGTGGGTTTTCTGTATACTTTGAATGTGTGTTTGTTGTCTACTTTTGTTATTGTGATGTCTAGAAAATTTATGGATTTGTTGTTTTCAATTTCTAATGTGTAACCACACCCACAGAGACATCAACACAGACATGGAAATACTACACATCCAACCAAAAAGCCAGAAACTAAACACACTAGAACAATATGAAATATACAGACACACAAAAACACACCCCAACGAAATTCTCAACCACAACTCAACTTCAAGACACACACACTCTTTGACTCTACATTATACCACAGGAACACACCCTTGCAGGAAACAGAGCAAGTGGCGCCAAGATCAACAACGACCAGTTCTGAAGATGACCCATAAATAGGTCGAAACATGTAAACGAGGTATGTAGAAATTTAACACAGGAAAGTCTTACCATACATATTCCGATGTAGAATTATATTGAACTTTAAAAATAAAACAGCAAATGTCTCAGGACTCAGGTAGTTATGCATGTCTCAGTGCCTGGAAATTGTATACTCGTGCGTAGCCGAGGATAGTGGTTTTGTACGTGGATAAAGACATAAGCGTACCATCCATCAGATAAAATAAAACTGTTGACTCTATTTATATTTTGTTTTCAGTCTTTGAGGTGGCTGAAAAAACACAGACTCTTGCCATTAGTTGAATTTTTGCCACACACTGACTGAGATTTGAAGTTTGATAGCATCTTAAGGTTCTTAGCATTGTACAGTAGCGTGCAAATTAATCCGAACACGACATATTTTTACATTTTCTGTCATTGTTGGCCTCACAGGTGCTCATACCACTTTAATTGACATCTGTAGTACGTGTAATTCCATTGTTGAAGGTCTGTCGTTATTAATTTTTTTTTATAATATGTGGCATTTTGCCTGTCGTTTTGTACTTATAAGCATTTCAGTTGTGTTGAAGACTTAATACTGCAATCCTGTGTACATTCTGTCGTCTTCACAAATGGATACAACTCCACGAAAACGGTCTAAAATTATAACATTAGCAGAGCATTCTTCTATGACACAGAGGCAAATTGCTGCAGAATGTCACATCGGTTTGGCTCCTGTTAATTCGACCATAAAACGATACAGGGAGACTGGATCCATCACACCCCAGAAAAAAAAGGAAACTGTGGCCGGAAAAGGAAGACTTCACCTGCAGATGATCGTTTAATTGTCAGGAAAAGTAAATTAAATCCTAGACTAACTGCTGTCGACTTAACCCGCGAGTTAATGGCTACCACTGGGGCGAATATTCACGTCACAACAGTGCGGCGTAGGCTTTTGGAAGCTGGACGAAGGGCTCGTAAGCCTATTAAGAAGCAACTGCTAACCCCTGTTATGTGCAAAAAACGCTTAATGTGGGCAAAATTACATCAACACTGGACAGTGAATGACTGGAAGAATGTACTTTTTTCCGACGAGTCTCATTTCGAGGTCCACGGCCACCGCATTTCTTACGTACGGAAAGGATCCGAAAAAGTAACAGCAGCTCATCTCCAACAAACACCCAAATACCCCCCCTAAAGTAATGTTTTGGGGTTGTTTTACACATGAAGGGCCTGGAGCGTTAACACCTATCAAGGGAATGACGAATTCTGACAAATATATTCACTTATTGGAAACCAGAATCGTACCCCAGCTGCAAAAATCATTTCCGGATGGCAGAGGTGTGTTCCAACAAGACCTGGCACCATGCCATACGTCTCGAAAAACTACAGAATTCTTCAACAAGAAGAATACTCAGGTACTCCCCTGGCCAGGCAACTCACCCGACATCAACCCCATTGAGAACTTGTGGTCAATTTGCAAAATAAGAAAGCAAAACATGGATTGTTCTACAAAGGAGAAGATGATTTCTGCCCTCATTGGTGTATGGTTTCGCGATGAAGAAATGAAGAATATTTGTGGGAAATTAGTGGAATCCATGCCAAATCGTCTCAGAGCTGTTATTAGGAACAAGGGAGGCCACATAGATTACTGAGGTATGTCTTAGATCCTTTTTTTTATCCCGTTTGATTGTTTTTGCATAAGTAATTACGTTGTTCGGATTAATTTGCATGCTACTGTATTTAAAATACTGTGAAAGATTTGGGTATAATTGAACAGTTATAATAATAAAATGTAAAGCGCCCAATGGGCAAAAGTCCATATGACTCTAGTCTAGAAGGTTGTTGAGATATACACTGAGTGTCACACTGTACACTACACTGACTCTAGTTTGTACAAAATTGAATCAGCGATACTGATCTCTTGGTAAGTGTCATGCTGTTCAGTACACATATACATTCGTGGCAGGCCTGGTGGAAAGACTTCCTGGTGCAGATGCGATGGTGGAAACCATGGATCGCAAAACGTATCACTACGTGCCTCAGTTCATATTCTGCTCGCATCCATTCCTTATTTACCATGGCGTCAGTAGAAGCTTTCACTTATGGAGTCCCTCTTCATTTGGAGCTCTCTTAGCAGTTCCTCACATGCTGGTGTAGATGGCAATAGCATTCGCAGTCTCAGGTCTTCAACCAAGAAAGTTTCCCTGGCTAAGACATATGCATATCTTGATAGAGAGAATTTTGAAACTTCTAGCAACCTTTTCAGGTACCTTGATTTCAGGGTTTCGAGCTCTTGTAGCTGTCTGCATGATAGATATTCCCATATGATTTCTAACCCGAAAGAGTTCCATAGCGGTATTTATTGACATTCTTTGTAGATGTCTAATGTTACTTATGCTTCTGATTGCGGCTGTAAGTCTTTCCTTTAGATGGACTGAAAAGGTTGTCCCGGTTACTTGCATTGTAATCCCTAGGTACTTAAATTGTCGCTTCGGCGTCAGCGTACGTTCTCCGCAGACGATGTAATCATCTTTACTCAGTCGCCCTCCTCTCCTAAATACCATTAGTTCGGTCTTCAATGCATTCACTACTAGTTCGTTTTCATCTGCCCATTGGGTAATAAGATCCATTCCTTTCTGCAGATCTTTTATGTTATTGGAGGCTAGGGCCATATCATCTGCGTATATGTACACATTTACGTTCTCTACACCCTCCTTGATTTTGGTGGAAACATCATGTGTCAGGATATTAAAAAGTATCGGGCTCAAAGTGTCCCCTTGTAACACTCCAATTGTTTGGGCAATCCAGTCCGATTGAGAAAGTCCGTCAGAGACCTGTATTTGGTTGTCTGTTAGGATATTAGTTATTAACCTCGTTGAACAGTTATGAGGACCTTTAGGCTAAAGGCAAACAGATCACTGATGCACAATATAACATGAAACTCACATGACCTAGCAAATTACCTCTGACATTATTATGATAATATATTATTAGCACTTGCTTCTGAAGTCCAGAAAACACTTTTACCACATTCGGTCACACCACTTCGACTATATGGACTCCCCAAGATCCACAAGGATGGACTACCACTCCGACCCATTGTTAGCGCCATCTGATCGCCCATGTACTAAATTGCCAAGTACCTAGCTAACCTTCAGTCTTGGACACGAACATGCCAACACCACGTGAAGAATTCTACTGAATTTGTACGAACCCTAGATGGAATCAGAGTGGCCCCCACGGATCTATTAGTCAGTTTCGATGTGAAGTCCCTCTTCACAAAAGTTCCGATTAGGGAATCCCTGGAACTTATATCGGAATTTTTTCTGCCTGACATCGTCCAACTGTTTCATCTGACCTTGACCACAACATACTTCACATTTAATGGAGAGTTCTATGAACAAACTGATGGCATGGCGATGGGCTCCCCCTTGTCACCAGCAGTAGCCAACCTATACATGCAACATTTCGAACACCAAGCCTTAAGGCCCATCTCCACTATTAAACATTTAACAACAACATGTTAAATGTTAAATTGTTTACCGTTAACATCCCAACATGTTAATGCTAATTTCATTTAACACTTTGTCCACACTGTTAAACATGTTAAACTTTACTTTCTTTGCTTAGTCCATCATAAACAGTCTATGAAATTTTAATGTAGGTAGTGTCTTATTTTCAAACCTTGGACAATGGACTCAGATGATGATCTGACTTTTGTAATTGCCTCTATTGCTTGTTACAAGGCTTTGAAAAGGAAGAAAATGAGAATGTGAGTGCAGCAATATCTTAGTAAAAGACACAATGCAGAAGACATTCTAAACGAACTTAAAGTTGAAGATTGATTTGGATTCAAAATCTTGCTGAGAATGTCAGAACACGATTTTAATATAGTGCTGCAAAAATACTTCCTGTTACATCAAAGAAAGACACAATTTAAGAGCAGCCATTTCATCTCAATTAAACAAATTACAGCGCAAGTGATTAACTATCATACGACCTACAACATGATAGATGTTAAAGGACCGAGTAATATCGTATAATTATTCTTTCCGAAGTTTTACGAAAGTTAACGTACATCACCAAATACGACCATTATTGACGTGAACATAGTATTAACGTTTAGCGTATGACGAGAGTGTGAAAACTCTCTATTGTATTCTCGAGAACAGTTAAATAATAATTCCAGTTCTCTAAAACAGCCGGCCTTCTTTGTTTTGTCTCTGTATTCTTTTGCAGACACATGCCACAAACAAAGCCTTTCCATCAGTGCATTAATTTTATTTTAATGTATTTTCTTTCGTCCATTCCATTACTTCAAACAACTTACAACCAACACCAAGGACAAATGATAGTATAAAAATGATCAAGATACTTGCCACAAAATCGGAAATTACAGTTGTTGCTATGGAAACTGTACGAACTTTGCTGAACTGTACCGACGCTGCACGAGCAAATGAATTGACTTGACATGTTTTCCATTGCTGCTGGAAAACACGCCAAAATGTTAAAAGTGTTAACTTCAACATCCTCAGTCAACATGTTAAGTCAATTGAGACTTGAAATGTCCATATACATGTTAAATTCAATATGTTATAGTTAACATGTTGTTAAATGTTTAATAGTGGAGATGAGCCTTTAGAGACTGCCAGCCACAAGCCCAGTAATTTCTTCTGGTACGTGGACTACACTTTTGTAGTTTGGCCACAGGGACAAATGAACTTCATGAATTTCTACGATACCTCAACAACATCCACGAGAATATTCAGTTCACCACGGAAGTGGAATCAGGTGGAGTACTACCATTCTTGGATGTTCGCATATACTGGAAGAGTGATGGCACTTTAGGACACGGAGTATTCAGGAAACCTATGCACACGGATTTATACTTAAATGCGCTTAGCCACCACCATCCTTCTCAGAAGAAATATGTTCTCTCCAGTCTTTTACACTGAGCCATAGTTATTTCAGACATCAGAAACGTACCAGTGGAAATAGATCACCTACGTAGAACTCTGCAGCAAAATGACTGCCACTGGAGGGAAATTAAGAAAGCCCTGAAACAGGCCACGGCAAAACATAGCACAACAGAACCGGATAAACAAGAACCCACGATGAAATCCTTCATTCCATACTGCAAGCACGTCTCTTATAAAATCAGCAGGATTCTTCAGAAACGTGATATCAAAACAATCAACAAACCACTCAACACTATTAAAAGCCAGCTATGCCCAGTAAAAGACAACCAGGGTTTAAGATCACCAGGAATCTACAAGATCCCATGTGAATGTGGACAAACATATACATAGGGCAGACTGGTCGTAATATAAACGACAGATTGAAAGAACACAAGAGACACCTGAAACTACATTACCCTGAGAAATCAGCCGTGGCTCAACACAGCATAGAAAATGAACACAGGATCCTGTTCGATCAGACTGAGCTCGTCAAGAAATCCAATCACTATTGGGAACGAGTAATCCTGGATCCATGAACCCAGAAAAGACGAAACTAATGACTAACGCGTCTGAAGACCGGATCCACTTAAATGGCCAGCCACTAGAATATGTGGAAGATTATACCTACCTGGGCCAGAACCTGTCCTTCTCCAGCAATTCAGAGAAAGAAATAAAGAGACGAATCAGCATGGCATGGAAGAAGTTCTGGTCTCTAAAGTTCGTACTTACAGACAAATTCTAGAAGCTAAGCTTAAAGGTTGAGACCCTGGAAAAATGTGTATTATCTGTCCTACTGTATGGATGCCAAACCTGGTCCCTAACATCAAAACAGAGGCATATGCTTCAAACCTGCCAACGCAGTATGGAAAGAAAAATCCTGCAACTTTCTCTGAGGAACAAAGTAAGGAATGAGGAGCTACGCAACCATACTGGCATGAAAGACGTCCTAAACACCGCAGAAAGGCTGAAGTGGAAATGGGGAGGGCACGTGGTAAGGATGGACCACAGACTGACATTGTGGGATCCCAGGATCAGCAGAAGAAGAGTGGGACGCCAGACAACTAGTTGAGCCGATTTCTTCAAGAAGAAAGCAGGACCACATTGGACGAGCAGTACAAGAGACAGACAGCTATGGAGAAATCTAGAAGCCACCGTCCTCAGTATATAGTGTGGTGCGAATCTTACAAGTGCACATAGTGTTTGTGTACATAGAACACTGCTTAGGATTGGCTCACCTAACGAGTGAAGTCTACTGAGCCAAGCCCTGTCAATCAGGAGGCCCTTGCCCTTACGGGATCTAGCAGGCTAAATTTATTTATTTATTTATTTATAATCCTGGAGGCCATTGAAATTAGATGAGAGAAGAACAACTTCAATAGGGACGGTGGCCTGCAACTCAGCAAGGCATGGACCCCGGCCTTGAACAGACTAAAGCCCTCACGAGAACCTACATTGAGTACCAGAGGAATAGCACCTAGCTCAGCTGAACCAAGCTTGCCGTCTGACAGCACCACAAGAGGAACCCCAGTAGAGGTGGAACACAGAATTCCCAGCCCCAGATTGGTCCCACCACTAGCCAATCCCGCATCATCTGACCGAACCAATTTATATACATATATGAGAGACATTCAGACCAGTGTTGCCATATTTAGCGATAAGTCGCTAAATCTAGGGAATTTGAATCAGTCTCAGGGACAAATTCTGTAAAATACGATTAGCGACTTTTCTGCTGATTTTTATATTCTTCCACTTTTTTCTTTCTTTTTAGTTAAAACATTCAACTGAAGTCATGCACTTCTTAGTTTTAGAAGAGGCATGGGTTCATGACTGAGTAGTCTAATGATTCATACGTGAAAGCTCTGATTTCATATAGTTGTGATCAGTGATCAGGGGTGAAAGATGCTGATTCAATGATTCTCATGGGCCAGGTCTCTCTCTCAATGCTACTGCTCCATGGTGGCAACTTTGATTGACACGTGACGAGTCGCGAGCTACAGCTAATGTAACCTTGGTTCTTCCCCACAATGCAGAGATTTTCCAGTCGAGGCAATTGAGTTTTGGAATTTTGTGCCGAGAGTTCGTGTGAAGCAAATGAGACTGTAATTTTTGCTGGTATTAATATATTTTAATATATATTTAAAAAGTGTTACTTTTCACAAAAAAGAAATTGTGGTTAAACGCTTAGGTGAAAATTTCCACACTTACGATTTGCAGTGTAGGATTAAGTGCAGTGTATTCACAATCAGCTGTTCCCACACCTTCCACCTCAACATCACAACTGTCGACAATACAACCAGTCTCTGCAGAAGAGGGTATTGATGAGGAAATTATATTTTTCTTCGCGTATGTGTGTTTTTCTTGTTTTTATTTAGTGATATTTAGTATTAATTTTTAGCGACATTTCTGGGGATTTTTAACAAATTTTGGAGAGATTTAGCTACATTTTGTTGAAAAGTTAGCGAGATTATAGGGTGTTATGTTGGCAACTGATTCAGACATCGGTATCATCAGTTCCCAGTAGATGGCCAATGGCTACAGAGTCAGTAGCTGAAAGCTTGGAGTATTCCACAACTTTAACTCGGCTGATAACCCGTGAATCCATCATTATGAATATATAATTGAATTGTTAACAGTTTTAATTACAATTAAAATATAAATGGTAATTGAGAATTTGAACTGAATTCTTTAATATTTGGATGACACTTTTATTGAGTGTTGCAAAATTTAAACCAAGGATTTTTAAGGATTTATATGTACATTCTAGCAGAGATTCTCTTGTACAAAATAATAGACTAGTGACAATCCAGTTTTCAAGAGGAATAGAGAATTTAACACTCAAATAGGGAAGGCAAGGTTTATAAATATCTTTCTTTTCATGATCAGCTTGTGCAGCCTGTTGATTATCTCTTTCAAAGCTTAGAGTTGGGTCCAAGATCACCACTTCATGATATTGTCTATCAATGGCAATAATATCTGATCTTCTGTTGGAATCATGTTCGGAAATACAGTGAATTAAAATTCTCCTAACCTTATTTATTGATATTCTAAATCTGTTGTACCTGTTATTATGCATAAGCTCGTCCTTCTGACAGAACCCCAATATATGAGAGAGAGTTTTCATCTTGTTACAGCCTTCAAGGTGGCAACGGGTGGTATTCTAGAATCTTCCAGGAACATAACACACCACTGATGTATTACTGTAACACAGGTTGAATCCGATCAAAAGTTTCAATTTTCTAAACGTTAACTGTATAAGATTACATACTAGTGAGGCGCTGATTTAATTTTATAATCTTCTATTTTTTTAATAATAATATATTTGATTAAACACACTGTGTACATAACAATATTTAGATGTTCACTGGAAGTTCTCATCATTTGCATAGTAGTTCATTGAGTGAGTCCTTGCGGGACATGCAGTTAAGTGATATTGTGGGCAGTGCTAGCCGCACAGCCTGCAGGAACACTGAGTCGATGCCTGGTGATATCCTCTTTGGTCACAGACTCTATTATGGAAGCCATGTGCCGCGCTCCTCGTGAAGACATGCCTGAGTTTGAAGTTTGGCTCTTTCCAGTCCTCTGCGTTCATTGCGGGCATCCGGTAGAAGTCTGGGTCTATTGTACATGCCTTTTGCTCCCTGTTTTCGATGTGTGCTTCGTACGGTGGGGTGCTGCCTAGGTTGTTGTTTGCCCACAATTCCCTGATGAAGAAGTCTGTGTCTGCTAGTACGTACACAAGTCTTATCCGAGCAGTTTTTGGTAGTTGCAGTGCTCTGAGTCAATGCCTGGTGATATCCTCTTTGGTCACAGACTCTATGATGGAAGCCATGTGCCGCGGTCCTCGTGAAGACATCCCTGAGTTCGAAGTTTGGCTCTTTCCAGTCCTCTGCGTTCATTGCGGGCATCCGGTAGAAGTCTGGGTCTATTGTAGATGCCTTTTGCTCCCTGTCTTCGATGTGTGCTTCATACGGAGGGGTGCTGCCTAGGTTGTTGTTTGCCCACAATTCCTTGATGAAGAAGTCTGTGTCTGCTAGTACGTACACAAGTCTTGTCCGAGCAGTTTTTGGTAGTCGCAGTGCTCTTTTTATGTACTTTGTTTTCACAGCTTCCAGACTTTTCAGGTTCGCCTTGGTGAGGTGAGCCCATATTTTGATGACTGCATAGCATGCTATTGGTGCTATCTTGATACTGAAGTCTTAGGACTGTTTTTAGGGACAGTTTCTCGAGGTTCTTGATTTCGTATATGGACTTGATTGCTGCTGTGCATCTTTCCTCTATATGCTTGGTAAATGTTTTTCCCGTTACTTGCATGGTTAATCCTAAGTACCTGTAAGAGTTTACCATCTCAAGGTTTTCGTTGCCACAAGTGAAGATGTCTGATCTGGCTATGTTTCCTCCTCGCCTGAAATTCACAACCTTAATTTTGCTAGTGTTTATTTCTACTTCATTTCCTTTTGACCATTCACTGAACGCATTGAGTCCTTGCTGAAGGGCTGGCTTGTTTCTTGACAGCATTATCATGTCTTCGGCATAAAGCAGCATTGATATATCTTCTGAGGCCACCTCTTTGATCACAGCGTGGGTCAACAGATTAAATAGCATTGGGCTGAGGGGGTCTCCTTGGAGAACCCCATTCATCTGGGTTATAAGCCCAGAGTGGCCAACTTTGTCACTAACCGTTAGTCGGTTGAAGCTCAATATGTTTTCTATTAGTTGCAGGGAAGGATTTCTTTGTCCTAGGGTATCTGTTAGTTTCTTCATTAGTAATGTTCTGTTGACTCCATCAAATGCTTTGGCATAGTCCACGTAGATGGCGTATATCTTCTATTTTTTAGAATCCTATCTACCGAATGTAAATATCCTCTGTTGTTTTTAACTCAATTTTTTTTTTAATGTTATTGTTAATTGGTGTCACCTCAATAGGAGGGGTGAATCTGGTCACACATTATTTTATCATTTAAAATGAGATACATACAGGGCTGGGCAGTATTTGAAATACATGTATTTGAAATACATTTGTATTTTGTATTTTGTAATTTGCAAGGATTTTAGAAAGTATTTTGTATTTTGTGTTTAAATACATAAAATTGATGTATTTTGTATTTCAAATACTCAAAATACTTTCTTCTTCTTCTTCTTGTCCTTCAAGTTTTGGATTTGTATTTGAAGAATGAACTTCTGTCTTATTTGCCTACCAAATTCAGATGTGCTAGCCATACACTTAGTTTTCTTGCCATAACTGATTTCCTTAATGTCATTAAGAAATCTCCAACAGCATCAAGGATCCATCACCCAACACTTGCTAAGTGTTCAGCATTATGGAATGCGTCTAGGAGACCCAAATTCTCAGAAATTATATCAGATGTCTTGAAATATTCATTAAAGTTTCCTTGCCCAACTCGATGGAATTCTCTTTATGGCTCAATCTCTCAAATATTGCAATTCAAACATGATATAAACAGTATATGTGAAAAACTGGGATTACCAACCTTCAAAGATGTTGAATTTCAGTACCTTGAAGAATAGTGTGCAGTTCTGAAACCCATTGCCATAGCCCTTGATTTAATGCAAAATGAGAAGACGTGCTACTACACCCAACTTCTATCCACATTAATTTCCCTAAAAAACAGATTACATATTATGTTATCTAGTAATCTACGCCATCTATTCCAAGTAACTCCAATCCTAATCAGTTCGCTTTCATCAAGATTTAAAGCAATGTTTTATCTGACCCCAGAAGCAAATTGAGCTATTTTGGCAGCTTGTTTCCACCCATCACTTAAGATGAGGTAGCTACCGGACACTGCCTCACCAAATGGTAAGAAGAGGACACAGAATATGTACGTGAAATCAGCTGAGCAGTTCACACTACAAATTTATTCACTTCGGACAATGAAAACAATTCTTTTGTTTTCAACTCAAGTACAACAGACTTTGAAAAGCAAAAAGAAAAGAACTTGTCTACTGCGGAGTATGAGTTCATACAATTCTTCAATGGCAAAGGGACAACCCTGTGCTCTATAGAGAATTACCCAACAGTGAAACAAGCTTTCATAAAGTATAATACAAGTTTGTGTTCCTCTGCGCCTGTAGAAAGACTGTTCTGTTTTGCAGGATTTATTCATTCACCAGCAAGGGGATTCTTACCTGATGAACTTTTTGAGAAACTGGCTTTTTTGAAAGGGAGCAGCAGTTATTCATACGTAGCATAATTTCATTGTTGACTGGATAAAGGAAGAATATTCAGTTACACTGTTTATATAAAACTTCGAGATAAAAATGATTTTAATGTTAATATAATATCTTAGATTTTCGGTAATATCCTTATTTCTTTATATATTGTATCAGGTATTTGAAATACAAATGTATTTTGAGTATTTGAAATACAAATGTATTTTGGTTAATTTTTTAAAAGTATTTTGTATTTGTATTTCAAATACTAGTCTTTGAAGTATTTTGTATTTGTATTTAAAATACTTGGATGTCAGTATTTTGCCCAGCCCTGGATACATACAACTCAATATGTGAAAACAATCACTAATTGTACTTTTGAAAAAGTTTTTAAAGTATGTTCTAGTATTTATGACAAATTATAATTTTAACAAGATAATAAATGACTTAATAGCGTAGACTTCAATATTAAAAATGTATATTTCCCATGTCGCATAGTTTGTTACACCACCTTTCGAACTATTTGCTCTTCTTCTGCGAGGCATGTTCTTAAAGTAAGTTCCAAAAGGCTGTAGTAAGTAAACAGGAAGATATTTACAAACCATTTTTGTTGCATTGTATTCCCCACACTTCAATTACTTCTCAACATAATCTCCACCATTATTGAGGCATTTATCGAGTCGTGGCACAAGTCTTTCTATCCCCTCATTGTAGAATTCGTCCGCCTGCGATGTTAACCACTCCCACACTGCTGTTTTCACTTCATCGTCACCATCAAAACGTTGACCACCGAGGAAATTCTTGAGGTGCAGGAAGGGATGAAAGTCACTCAGAGCCAATTCCGGGCTGTAGGGGGATGGTCAATTTGTTCCCAGCCAAATTTCGAGATGAGATTTTGGGTGTCACGAGCTGTGTGTGGCCGAGCATTGTCATTAAGCAACACAACTCCATTGGTCAGCATCCCACATCTCTTGTTCTGAATTGCACGACGGAGCTTCTTCAAGGTCTGACAATAGGTTTCTCTATTAATGATTTCACCCCGAGGCAAGAATTCGTTGAATAGGACTCCTTTTCTGTCCCAAAAAACAGTGCACATGATCTTGTGTGTTGACATGGTTTGTTTGAATTTCTTTTTCCTGGGCGATGCAGTGTGCCTCCATTCCATGGACTGCTGCTTCGATTCAGGTGTCATGTGAGACACCCAAGTCTCGTCACCTGTCATGATATGGTCAAGAAACTCATCGCCTTGCTCACTGTGACATGTGAGAAAGCTCAATGCACTGGAAGCTCGTTTGGTTTTGTGTTCCTCGGTGAGCATCTTGGGTACCCATAGTGAGCACAATTTCCGATATCGTAATCGATCTGTCACAATTTTGTAGAGAACACTCCGTGACATTTGTGGAAAATTCAAGGAAAGCAAAGAAATTGTGAACCTCCTGTCCTCATGAATTTTTTCATTGACAGCACGCACCAAATCATCATTGATCAAAGATGGCCGACCGGTATGCTGCACGTCATGCATAGAGACACGGTCCTCGTTGAACTTCCTAACCGTCCACACCTGTGGAGTAACAGCTAGCACGTCTGGCCGCGAAACCAGGTGGCCCGGGTTCGATTCCCGGTCGGGGCAAGTTACCTGGTTGAGGTTTTTTCCGGGGTTTTCCCTCAACCCAATATGAGCAAATGCTGGGTAACTTTCGGTGCTGGACCCCGGACTCATTTCACCGTCATTATCACCTTCATATCATTCAGACGCTAAATAACCTGAGATGTTGATACAGCGTCGTAAAATAACCTACTAAAAAAACTTCCTAACCTATCTCCTGACTATTCCATCACTAATGGCATCATCACCATACACCTCACAAAGTTGACGATGAATGTCAGCTGGTTTGATGTTTCCCGCATTCAAGAAACGGATAACAGACCGCATCTCACAGTCGGCGGTGTGCTCGATCACTTTAAACATTTCAACTGATCACAACTAACCACACACACGGACTGGAGCTCTGAAACTTCATGCACAGCTTGCCTGAGGACTGAAGAAGAAAACACGAATGCGCAAAATAACGATTGCAGCGTACTTTAGTAGCAGGATATATATGTGCGTTGCTGTTATATTTTTTTTTTATTTTAGTGGGTTATTTTACGATGCTTTATCAACATCTAAGGTTATTTAGTGTCTGAATGAGATGAAGGTGATAATGCCGGTGGAATGAGTCCGGGCTCCAACACCGAAAGTTACCCAGCACTGGCTCATACAGAGTTAAGGGAAAACTCCGAAAAAAACCTCAACCAGGTAACTTGCCCCGACCGGGAATCGAACCCGCGCCACCCGGTTTCGCGGCCAGACGCGCTAGCCGTTACTCCACAGGTGTGGACTTGCTGTTATAACTTTGGGGAGTACTGAGCTCTGTCTTCGAAAAGAAATGAGTTTGACATTCCTTCTAACAGATTATGAATGTTTTATGTTCATAATATTGCTCGGTAATCTGACGCCCCCTCGCTCGGAATTCTTATAGTTCCAGTTAGCATGATTCATCGTAAGCCAGGCAATATTGAACATTTCGGTATTCAGTTGATTGTGAATTCAGTAGTGGAAGACGTGATTGTGGGTTACTGAGTGTAATGTGCTATTGCTTTATCAACATGTTTACCAGCAAGAGGACGTAACCATCGTTTCACCCTCATCAGTATCTGGGCTCTTTATTGTTAGTTGTCATTTTGCAAGGTCCTTTCATTTGATCAAAATTCCTTCCCAAATTCCCCTTCGTATTCCTTCTGTACCTTCTTCTCTACCTCTGCATCATGATCCACTTCTTCTTGATCCTTCTCCACCTCCAACACCTTCACCTCCTCCCCCTCCTCCTCCTCCTTCTCCTTCTTCCACTCCTCCTCCTTCCCCTTCCCCAACTCCTCCTCCCACTCCTTCGCCTTCTCCTTCCACTCCTCCTTCCCCTTCCCCAACTCCTCCTTCCACTCCTCCTTCTCCTTCCCCTTCCCCAACTCCTCCCACTCCTCCGCCTTCTCCTTCTTCCCTCTCTCCTCCTGTTTCTCCTTCCCCTACTCCTTCTTGCTGCTCTCTCTTTACCCCTTCTTGCCCTCCACCATCTCTCATTTCATCTTCTTCTCGTTCATCCTCTCCTTGTTATTCTCTTCCTTCCACTTGGCCATCTTCCTCACCACCACCGTCCTCGCCGTAATCACCATCACCGCCATCACTGCATCATCAACACAGAATACCATTTAAAGTGTTCTGGCATGAATTTTTACCTCACTCCCCATATTCTCGCCATTACGACTTTCGTCTATCAAATGGTAAGTACTCTGTCATATGTTGGAAATAATAATAATAATAATAATCATCATCATCATCATCATCATCATTCATGGCGCTACAGTTCATGAAGGTCCAAGGTCAACCAGCGGACTGTAGGTACGTTAACAGAAAGCCACAATTTAAGTCACACAGAACTACTGTCATCCTCTGAGGAGTTTAGGGCTGAGAGGAATGCGGTTCCGACTAGTCTAACGCGGTACTGGAGTGGGAGGGAACAGTGACAGCGGCAGTCTGGAAGGAAGTACAATCATACTGAAAACATTCGCCCAATTTACGAGAGCAGTATGCGTATTAGTTTTCTAACGTATTTTTGGCGAGATAGAGATACAACCATTCGTACTTACGTGTTCAGAGAAGGAAAGTATTGTAGGAAATTTTATTTATTTATTATTTATTTATTATTCATTTATTTATTTATTACTTATTTATTATTTATTTTGGTGAAGTTAAGGCCACCTTACTTACTTACTGGCTTTTAAGGAACCCGGAGGTTCATTGCCGCCCTCACATAAGCCCGCCATTGGTCCCTATCCTGAGCAAGATTAATCCATTCTCTATCATTATATCCCACCTCCCTCATCAATTTTAATATTATCTTCCCATCTACGTCTCGGCCTCCCTAAAGGTCTTTTTTCCTCCGGCCTTCCAACTAACACTCTATATGCATTTCTGGTTTCGCCCATACGTGCTACATGCCCTGCCCATCTCAAACGTCTAGCTAGTTCTTTTGCTACTAATGTTACCCCTCCTGTTCTATGTAGATTTGTAACATTCCAAGTACCAAATCGCAAAACCTTATTCCTTTGCTGTGGTCGTGCCAGAGAATCAGTCCCATTCCGAGGCTTATTTGAAGATTTCATAACAAGCTGTTTTTTATGGTGATGGGTTGTTAGCCCTTCGCCCAACCCCCAAGCTGGAGGACCACCCCTCATCGGCTGTCCGCGACTGCTTATTCAATATATTCACAGCTACCCTCCATATCTGGAGGCCGTCTCCTCGATCCGCAACCTGAGGACGCGCCATGCCGTAGTGATAGGGACCCACAATACATGGAGTTAAGGCCACCACACCACCAGAAATACAAATACAATAAAATAAATAAAAAGAAAAATCATAATACAACTACAATAATATAAATGAAAAGAAGAATCATACTATAAAATTTAGTGATTAGTAGAATTGAATTAAACTTGTAACTGCTGAACTCACTTGAGAAGTATAACTACTTGATTTTGTATTTTAAGATATCACCAACAAATGACTTTCGCATGACATTATAGGAATCTGTTTTCCATGATACCAATCTCAAATATTCTAAAATTTCAATAGAATAAAACGAAAATTTTTCCACAGCATGTTTCCTTAAAAATGACTTGTAACGGTGAAATATTTAATGAATAATTCATATAATATTAACATAGCTAACATCAGGGAGAAGACTGAAGACTGCATATTTTTGGACGATTAATACTTCCCACTCCGCTCGGCTCGGCTTGGCTGTAGCAACAAAAGAATCTACCGATGGCAAGAATACCTCAGGTCCCAGCGCTAGACTCGTCGGAGGAAGACAGTATGTGCACTCAAAGTTGGGTTTCTGGCGTCTTGTCAGCCCATTTGAGTTGTGTGGATATAAAGGGAAGAATTGTGACTGTGCCTTGGATAGTTCCTGGGGTAGTTCAGTCGGTAGAGCATTCGTGCGCTAAGCGAAGGGTCCCGGGATCGATACCCAGTCCCGGAACAATTTTTCCCTTGAAATTATTCAAGCCTACTTCACAGAGAACTTTACCTGAAAGCCAGATTTGCATAATATATTCATTACTATAGGTACGTTAACAGAAAGCCACAATTTAAGTCGCACAGAATTGTGTGCACTCAAGTTGGGTTTCTGGTGTCTTGTCAGCCATTTGAGTTTTGTGGATATAAAGAGAAGAATTGTGACAGTGTTGTGTATAGTTCCTGGAGTAGTTCAGTCGGTAGAGGATTCGTACTCTAAGCGAAGGGTCCCGGGATCGATACCCGGTCCCGGAACAGTTTTTCCCTTGAAATTATTCAAGCCTCCTTCAAAAGGAGCTTCCACCTGAAAGCCAGATCTGCATAAACCCATAATTGTTTTTAAGAAAAATGTTCATTTCTGTTGTAACAACAGCTAGGATGTTCGTATTGTAATACCCATCTTGAACTTGGACTGTAACGCAACCGAATCCATAGCAGCACGAGACGTCAACATTTAACGAAGAATAATCTGGAAAAAAACTGAGAACTGACAGTATTGTTCTGCACTTAGTCTTTTGTGAACATTAATTGAAATTAGGAGTACATTGTTGTTTTTCTCAATACACATGTATTGTCATTGTCGTCGTGTGGAGTGCAATAACGACTATTGTGTTGCTGTGTTGAGTGGAGTACCCATTGTTGTAGGGTGAATTATTAAGAAATAAAAGTCACATTGTTGACGGGTGTGGTGGTTAAAAGTAGGATAAAAAGTTACAATATGCTACAATATATGCAAAATAGATTATTATTTGCAGAAACACCCAAAATATGCAAAAAAAAAATGCAATATTAACTCTGCATATTCGTAATCACAGGTGTTCAAAACGTATATAAATCTGTTTTTGCGTGACTTTCAAAGAGCCTGTAAATATATGGATTTTCATACGAATCATAGCCGTACTCATAACATTGATTTGTCTGGGGTCACAAGAACTGTTTATTATTATTTTTTATTTTAGTAGGTTATTTTACGACGCTTTATCAACAGCCTTGGTTATTTAGCGTCTGAATGAGATGAAGGTGGTAATGCCGGTGAAATGAGTCCGGGGTCCAACATCGTAAGTTACCCAGCATTTGCTCATATTGGGTTGAGGGAAAACCTCGGACAAAACCTCAACCAGGTAACTTGTCCCGACCGGGAATCGAACCCGGTCCACCTGGTTTCGCGGCCAGACGTACTAACCGTTACTCCACAGGCGTGGACACAAGAACTGTTAAAGTTGCAAAAATACATTATTGCTTCCATTTATTTTATATATAAATCTATAATTTTCAACATCATTGTAGCCCATATATTGAAAAAAAAAAAAAAAAAACAAAACAAACGTACATCGGGATAAGGATTCGAAAGTTACAAACGAGCTAGAGATCAGGGCTATTTTTAGAATGCTGTATCCTGCTGGCATTTTGAAATCCATTAACTTGAATGGAATACAAAAGCTTTTAATTGAATTTCGGTAGGGAGGTACTATGTATGACTCAGCACTGAGACATTTCAGGTAGAACCGGACAAACAGCCTCTTAGTTCGCAAATCTAGTCTTTCAGGTGAAGCTCCCTGTAAAGCAGATTTGAATAATTTCAAGGGAAAAACTGTTCCGGGGCCGGGTATCGATCCCGGGACCTCTGGTTGAACGTACCAGCGCTCTACCACTGAGCTACCCGGGAACTCCACCCGACACCGTCACAACTTTTCCCTTTATATCCACACAACTCGCGTCACACAGAGATTGTGTGCACTCGTTGTGGGTCTCAGGCGTTTCGTCAGCCCACGCGAGTTGTGTGGATATAAAGGGAAAAGTTGAGACGGTGTCGGGTGGAGTTCCCGGGTAGCTCAGTGGTAGAGCGCTGGTACGTTCAACCAGAGGTCCCGGGATCGATACCCGGCCCCGGAACAATTTTTCCCTTGAAATTATTCAGCCTCTTAGTTCCGATCGTTTTCGCAGGCGAGACTAGCGAGCTGATAACGCCAGTTCCGAGAATCGTATTATCCAGTGCCCGTAGATTATTTTAAGTACCTTGCACGTGCCATTCTCGAGACCGAGCGTTACCGATACTCGGCCTGTTATCGTATAAGAAATATAGGTTGTCGCATGTCGGCTTAATTGCCACCAATCACTGCAATTCCTGACTCATACTGAAATGTTAATGTTTATGAAGTAATTTCAATAAGGCACAATAGTGTGGTATGCTATAATAAAACACATTATGATTGTCGACATTCTTACACAAGTCACATTATTTTATTGAACTATTTATTGCCCTTCTCGGGAAGTAAAATGATGCAGCACTTACGTCGTTGCCGAAGCTCGTCTAAAACAATAACAAGTTGTGATTGGAGCTATGATGTGCTTTCTCGCTATCAGCATTTCGTTTGTTGTCGTTTAGTCAACTGTCAGAAGACAGGTCTGAACCCCACAAGTGATACCAAGAAGGCATCACTTATGAGGCAACTAGGCCAGGAGATAATGGGGTAGGGTGACCAGTCCCTTTTCCTCTTCATTGCATACATCGCCCACTAGCTATATATTAGTCACCAGCGTGGCTCAGTCGGTTCAGGCGCTTGCCTGCCGATCTGAAGTTGCGCTCGGGCGCGGGTTCGATCCTCGCTTGGGGTGATTACCTGATTGGGTTTTTTCCGATATTTTCCCCAACCGTAAGGTGAATGCCAGGTAATCTATGGCGAATCCTCGGCCTCATCTCCCCAAATACCATCTCGCTATCAATCTCATCGACGCTAAATAACCTAGTAGTTGATACAGCGTCGTTAAATAACCAACTAAAAAAAACTAGCTACATATTACACTAGTCAGACTTCAGATGCATACAAACAAGTGTGGGTGTGTGTGTGCGTGCGTGCGTGTGTGTTTTTTATGTAAAAATTGTTTAATCCTTACTGTTTAATAATCTTCTTCATCGACTCGAGCAAAATTAACTTCAAAATCTGGCTTTATATCTCATAGAGCCACTAGTAATTATGCCAAAAATTCTTGTCCATTATACATATCTTGTATTTTGATTTCTCAATGTTCGTGTGCGAAAAAAGAATTGCTCGCACTTATAGGTTAACACATACATAAATTCTATGGTACAAGTAAAGGAACTATAATAATAATAATAATAATAATAATAATATTAACTATATCACATTACAAATTTTATAAAGAATTTAATATTATAATAATGATACTGATAATAATGTATGTAGAGTTTACCCTTCGAATCCCGGTCGGGGCAAGTTACCTGGTTGAGGTTTTTCCGGGGTTTTCCCTCAACCCATATCTTGTATTTTGATTTCTCAATGTTCGTGTGCGAAAAAAAATTGCTCGCACTTATAGGTTAACACATAAATTCTATAGTACAAGTAAAGGAATTATAATAATAATAATAATTATTATTATTATTATTATTATTATTATTATTATTATTAACTATCACATTACAAATGTTATAAAGAATTTAATATTATAATAATGATACTGATAATAATGTATGTAGAGTTTACCCTTCGAATCCCGGTCGGGGCAAATTACCTGGTTGAGGTTTTTCCGGGGTTTTCCCTCAACCCAATATGAGCAAATGCTGGGTAACTTTAGGTGCTGGACCCCGGACTCATTTCACCGGCATTATCACCTTCATATCATTCAGACGCTAAATAACCTAGGTGTTGATACAGCGTCGTAAAATAACCCAATAATAATAATAATAATAATAATAATAATAATAATAATAATAATAATAATATTGGGAGTGACACGTGGTACAGTATAACGGCGTTTTGTATTGGTTTTGAAGAGCCACTTAAAACTTTGCGGAAAATGAGATATTTAATGTTTCCTTCATACACAGAAACAAAAATATTTCCTCTCGTTACGAATGGAAGTTCGTTTCTTCACAATCGACATGGAATAACACGACTTCGATACAGACATTGTGAAGGTACAAGCACAGTCTACTATATACAGTCACGAAGCTTGAGTTTTGAGGGTGCTAGAAACAATAGACTGTTACAGTACTATTTTGCATTGCCTGTAATGAGGCGATATTAGCGATCCTAGTGGTGAGCAACTATCTAATGTTTGCATATTTACTACGTATTGAGCTTCGCGACTGTATATACTAGACTGTGGTACAAGCGTCACTGATACCGTCCTTCTTCTGTCATGCTACTGGTAGTGGACGGGGTTGAGGGAGGAAACATTACATCTTACAGTGCTCAATGCTCTCGCAACTCACGTTTGCATCACAACTCACTAAATGGACATGCCTGTACTAGAGTATGGAGATGGTCTAGGGACGGTTCCGGGTGGATTGGTATATATATAGACACACACACACATACACGTTACTATAGGCACGTTAACAGAAAACCACAATTTCAAGTCGCACAGAGTTTGTGTGCACTCGATGTGGGTCTCTGGCATCTTGTCAGCTCACTCGAGTTGTGTGGATATAAAGGGAAAAATTGAGACGGTGTCGGGTGGGGTTCCTGGGTAGCTCAGTTGGCAGAGCGCTGGTACGTTCAACCAGAGGTCCAGGGATCGATGCCCGGCCCCGGCACAATTTTTCCCTTGAACTTATTCAAGTCTGCTTCACAGGGGACTTTACCTGAAAAATTAGACTTGCTCAATATTATGATTCCCCCTCATAAGGCGACTTTTGCTAACATTTCTCAGTCAGTTTTCAGGTTTAGCTAGCCTTCTCGTCCTAAAAATTTGTACTATTTCCAGAATCACCTTCCAAATCGCCATGTTGCCTTTGAATGTTGGACATTAAAAGTTATTACCAGAATGTATAGAAGGTTCCTTTTCACCATAAAAAGATGTTTCAGTGAACCTTATATAAAATTAAATTAATCTGGTATAATCTAACAGTTTTCTTTTCTGCAGATATAGTAATTCTGTGCACTTTCACAGTCAACACTTAAAGAAACCACAGACATTCTATGTCCACACGCACAATTTTGTGCTCTTGAAGAATATATAATCAGTATAATGGCCATGCAACTAAGGGACATACAATAATTGTGATCAGAATATTCAGTTTTTCTTTATTACATGCTTAACAATCATCACGAACATTATAACATTCATGTAGAATGAAGATTTAGCCTCATACTTTAAATATATCACCATATAGTGAGTTTACAATAAAAAGTTGGCAAGTCTGCTTTCCTATGTAGTTAACACCTTTTCACAGTAAGCCCGCTATAACTCAATTTTGTCCAGAAATAAATGGACGTACAATATCTGTGTTTTAAACTATCGATATTTACATTTTTTCGTTATACAAAATGTAAAGAGAAAATGCGATGTTATAAGCCATTGATTTCGAAAGATTCAGAGAAACGCGCGTTTTCAGCATCTGATATTGAAAATTTGCTCTCAGACATTTTGTTTTTGTACAGCGATTTATCTTCAAATTATATGATCAGTTCTCTTCGTGTTCATTTTTTAGATTTAATTCATCTAATAATAAAGCACACGAGAAATTTCTTTTCTAAATATTACATACAAATTAAATTTAAAATTCCTGTTTACACGCCGCAGGTGTTGAAATTCTGCCCATTGCTGCTTCTTGGTAAGGGCACCGCATTCCATATATTGGCAACCATGCGTTATGTTCAGGAAGTGAAGCCATAACTTCATTTTGAAGCAGTTTCTTTATTGAGTATGTAAGGAAGGTTATGCCAGAAAAGTAATATTAGTGAAATACGAATTGAAAGTGTGCAATTCCAGTTTAAATCCTATAGTGAGACTACCGAAAATGCTTCATTACACATTTTTAGTGCGACATTTGTGAAAGGATTATACATATTAGTTCTAAAAATTTGGAGTTTCTTTCTGCGCTAAGAATAGGTGTTAATGAATTCGCGCAATAAATTATTTGATTTAACCGATTTTACATTAATAAAGCTTTGACTTGTCCTATTTTACGCACTTTTTTAAAGATACTGCATTAGTAGAAAATGTTCAAATTGTTATTTCAGTTACTGTAGAAGAGGGTAAAGTCGATCAAAATTTTGCAATTTTTTTATGATATTGAGGTTATGCAATGGAGCGAAGTTCCTCAGAAAATAGCATTTTGTCTTCATAGCCTTCACTTATGAAGGCACGTTACAAAAAGTGAATTACCATCTATCAAAAACTATTTTTTTTTTATTTTACTTGTGATCGAAGTTACCTGCTTAAATGGGGTAAAGTCGATCACCATTGAATTTTTAGTTTAAGATCGATTTTAAAATATTGCGGAGTAAAGTCGAGCACTGTTTATGTTTTTAAAAAACAAATTAAGTGTATTACTTATATTTTATTTGTTATAAGGGGTGTAAAAAACAATGTTAAATGTTACGTTTTATTTAACGACGCTCGCAACTGCAGAGGTTATATCAGCGTCGCCGGATGTGCCGGAATTTTGTCCCACAGGAGTTCTTTTACATGCCAGTAAATCTACTGACATGAGCCTGTCGCATTTAAGCACACTTAAATGCCATCGACCTGGCCCGGGATCGAACCCGCAACCTTGGGCATAGAAGGCCAGCGCTATACCAACTCGCCAACCAGGTCGACTGTAGAAAACAATAGTAATCTACAATATATGCCTATAGCATTATACAGTGTATCTTTTGTTACTGTGATTATACAATTCGATACAATTAGGTCTATAGGTCTCCACTGTACAAACGTGACTATGATTGATAACTTATAAAACATAAAAACACATTTTAATACTTCACATATCAACAAACAAAGATTTAAGAATTCAGAATTTACATTGAAATACCACACTTCAATTATAATCTAAAATGCAATTCAACATTGCTTAGGTTTATGTCGGATGTTATTTGAAATCTTCCCCTCCTCATGTCACTTCAGAAGCTACGTTGTTCCTATCGTCATGTACAAAGGGGTATACAAAATATGTTTCTTTGGCAGTGCTTCTCTTACGCAAGAAATTCACCATAATTTCGTCTTCCTCTTTCCCCACTATCCCATCAATATAAGCTATACTATGACACTTTTCTGTTAGTTGGAGATATTTCGGTGAATAATTTATTCTTCCTGCTGGTCCTATCTGCTTCGAGTAGGTCGATGGCATGATCGACTTAACTCTAGAAAGGTATAAGTTTTCTTAAAATAATAAGTTTCAATACTAATATTTACTAACTGCAAAACTATTATTTCAGGATACAATCTCAACGAAAAGTACTTACGTATACTTTCTGTCTCCTTTCACTGCTGACGATAATTTGGAGTTTGTAAGACTTTGTTTTCATTTAAGAGAAAAAGTTGAGAATAACAATTTTCACTTAAACGGTAATTACACTGTGCTCCCATTGTTGGCATGCGCAGGCTTTTTGTTGTCCCTCTCGCTTACATTTGCAAAGTCAGGCAATGAAGTCAGCATAACAAAATTTTAACAAGTAACTGAGAGAATATATAATTTTCAATAAAAATCTCAAATGATCGATTATACACCCACTGATTGATTTAACCCACTTCTACGGTACATATTTTATAATTTAACGCACGCGAATTATATATAAACGTCTCCAAAAGTACAAGTTCTCAGAGTTTATTCTCTTGTGACACGGGTTGTAAAGTGTTCAATAACATAGTCATTGTAGCTTTAAGTCACAGAAAAATCATGAAAACTGTTAACTGTACTTAAATTGATAAATTCAGTTCCTTTCTCTTCATTATTGTTGCCGCTGTTTTCTTTGTTCTTGCCACAGACTTTCTTTCATAACTCCTATTGTACCCATGAGTAATGCTTCAGCAGATTTCTTTTTCTCACCTTCTTTGATGACACCATTCTCAAGCAGGGGTGCTGGCGCAATAATGATACCATCGTCAATATGCTTTGAATGTTCAAGGCAGAATAACAATGCATTCTATTCTTAAATCAAATCTTAACAATCGTGTCAATTGAGTTGTTGAAGTGTTGAGTGTAGATACACAAGCAGTGATTAACATCTAAAACAGGCGACGAAAATGGATCAAATCTACTGTATTCTGCATTCCCAGTCAAGCATAGGCGGAGAGAGAACCATTTCCTTGGGGGAGGGGGACAAAGCAAAACAGTAGAATCCCCATATAACTGACTTATGAGAGACATCATTTACCTCCTCCCCTGTTGTAGCTTGACCGTGATACAGTATATCGGAATGTGATCATTTAATAAAGGTATTTTCGTGGGGGCATGTTTCTTACAGTGTTACATTCATGAATGCAACGGATTACATCAGCTTCTTGTCTATGCGGATGACGTGAATATGTTAGGAGAAAATCCACAAACGATTAGGGAAAATACGGGAATTTTACTTGAAGCAAGTAAAGAGATAGGGGAAACCTGTGTAAAACGGCCACCTTAATTTTAAGTGTTATAGATGCCTCAAACTAGCAAGCTGTCTCGTTCGCGCAGGCACATAGAGCACTTCTCCCCTACCACTGTCCGCCTACTGCTGTGCACTGTGGACTAGAACGGTACAGCTCAGTTCTAATAACAGTTGAGAAGGCTGCATAGGGAGGGTACATCTTGAATACATTGTCAAGAGGTCAACTTTTCAGATAATATGACTATACCTGGGTATCGGAGCCTAGGTGGGCCCCCTCCGTTAGCTGTACTACTTCCCCTATCCAGGCAGCTTCCTAGTTTGAGGCATCTGTACTTTACACAACTTTCGGTGTGCTCAAGAGTCTAAATTTAAAGGTGTGAGTTGTATATCATCCAAGGACAGTGATATGGCATTTTTTAAACTTTGAAAAAATATATATATTGTCGAAATTAAAATTTTTCAGAAGTGTAATATAATGGTCGTTTTACACTGGCATCTGTGTAAAACGGCCCAGTGTATATTATGCTAGAAAAAATATGATAGAAAACATATTCAGTTGAAAAATACATATAGTTACACGATATTATTTATTATTGTGAAAGTGGAACATGTTAATCTAATTAACTAAGGTCATATAATTCAAAAGAAAGCATTAATATGGTATCAATTATAACATGAATTAGGACATTTAAATTTAATAGTCTAGCGATACAAACCGCAGGTGAAATCATCGTCTGCTACAGGATCAAGTCCAGGAAACTCTTCATGAGCCCATTTCATGCACGACATACAGCGAGCCCATCTTTCACCACTAGCTGAAATGGAGTGGATATTTTCTTGATAAAATATGCATTCAGCATCATCCTCATCGTCTAAATTCCCTTCGCTACTTTTAATTTCAATGTTCTTAGTATTCTTCTTTTCCAAAATTATTTTATGATACATGTTTCTTTTTCTAACTATTTTCTTGAACCTGGCTGCTTCAGCTTTCTCTTTTAGTTTTTCAGCACATGGCATCTATATTCCTTTCTTCGACTCGCCGTCTCAGATTGGTTCTAGACAAATCATACATTTTGCTTGCCTTTGTAGTTCTCATTTTACTTTCCTGAACAGCTTTAATGGCTTCCCTCATATTTTCCCTGCTCCAAGAATTTCTATCAGTGTTCCTAATACGTCTGCTTATAGCCTAGTTGATACTGGAAAAGAAACCAAATTACTTGTAGAAGTTCTAGTGTTTCAATGTATTACGTCAGAGATATCAGAGTAAAACCATCAAGTACGGTGTAAAACGGCCACTGTGCATGGCCGTTTTACACCGAACACATGCATCTAAACAAACAAACTTATAGCATAACACCGCCATCTTGAAGTAGTTTCGAACACATGCATGTTGAACTTTATAACCTCTATTATATCAAGCAGTAGATAAGCATTTCACGTTATGTATATTATGTATGAAATTATATCAAATAATAAGTAGATACCTTAGATCAGAACCTCCAAAAACAGTTATCATATCGAAATAATCATAAATTGTGAAGACAGCCATCCACGACTTTACAGACCACTTTCAGAAGCAGTTCTGACGTAGTGCACTACATAATCGGCAATATGGCAATGCTGCTAAAGGTATGCTTACACATGGCCGTTTTACCCAGGTAGGGCGCTTTACACTGGTCTCCCCTAGGTTTGGAAGTAAATCCCGAAAACACAAAGTATATGATTATGTCTCGTGATGGGAATATTGTACGAAATGGAAATATACAAATTGGAAGTTTATCCTTTGAAGAGGTGGAAAAATTCAAATACCTGGGAGCAACAGTAACAAATATAAATGATACTCGGGAGGAAATTAAACACAGAATAAATATGGGAAATGCCTGTTATTATTCGGTTGAGAAGCTATTATCATCCAGTCTGCTGTCCAAAAATCTGAAAGTTAGAATTTATAAAACAGTTATATTACCGGTTCTTCTGTATGGTTGTGAAACTTGGACTCTCACTTTGAGAGAGGAACAGAGGTTAAGGGTGTTTGAAAATAAGGTTCTTAGGAAAATATTTGGGGCTAAAAGGGATGAAGTTACAGGAGAATGGAGAAAGTTACACAACACAGAACTGCACGCATTATTCTTCACCTGACATAATTAGGAACATTAAATCCAGACGTTTGAGATGGGCAGGATATGTAGCACGTATGGGCGAATCCAGAAATGCATATAGAGTGTTAGTTGGGAGGCCGGAGGGAAAAAGACCTTTGGGGAGACCAAGACGTAGATGGGAAGATAATATTAAGATGGATTTGAGGGAGGTGGAATATGATGATAGAGACTGGATTGATCTTGCTCAGGATAGGGACCAACGGCGGGCTTATGTGAGGGCGGCAATGAACCTCCGAGTTCCTTAAAAGCCAGTAAGTAAGTAAGTAAGTTACATCCGTATCCGCGATGTTTCGAACCGAGTTGTATAGGCCTTGAACTGTAGGTCTACTACAAATTATAATAGGGCATAACTTAAAACAATCTCCCTCTTTTTCTCTCTCATACAGAAACACATGCATACGTCAATAAAACTACGTAACAGTACTAACAGAAACGTTTTTATATGAAGCTTACTTTCCGAAGATATCGTATGAAATGTAAATTCTAATTATTTTATTTAATCTCATCTTCAAGTTTACATATTATACTGGGATCACTTTTCAATTTTTTTGCATTGTTGTGCAGTATGTTATTCATATTTCTCCAAGTGGTGGCCTGAACACCTGCAGACTTCTAACACATTAGTACAGGCTGTTACAAAAGAAAAATTACAGTGCTTCCATTCCTCATATGAGGTATAGGAATTCTAATACATTCAGAAATTTAAAATAAATGCAGTATTATAGTCCAGACACATGATCTGAAGACATTAATTCATCAATTTAAGCACAGAAACTTAATCATAAACAAAAACGAAAAATATATTTTGAATTCAATAGAATAGAAAAAAAATGAGGTCAGAAAAGTTTGGGGGGGGGGGGCAATGCACCCCATAACTCCGCCTATGCGGTCAAGTTAGCATTTTTTTCGTGTCTCGTGTAATTTCACCGTACATCTTGCCTTTTCTTGTGCTTATTTATTATCTATATACACACAAACATATAATTTATATGTCTCGGCATGTGGTTAGAAAATGCCTAATAGAGGAAGTGGTGGTAATATGGAACTCCATTTTGTTTTTCTGTATTTGCAGTTTGCCTTTGAAAGCTTTTTGAATTATTTTAATGTCACTTGAAAGCTGATTTACATAGTTCTTATATACAGTTCTGCTACTTACCAAAAAAAATAAGTACTTCGAGAAAATTGTATTTTATTTAAGTCTGTCAACTAACGAGGTATTGAATTTGTGTGGGTAATATGGAACCCCTCTAGCAAAATGCAAACAATCTTACAACACTGCCTGATACAATACACAAACAACATAACTGCAGTAGGCTAAACACAAATTAAGAAAAAAAAATGCACATTTTGAGTCATTATATAATAGCAGCCTCTGCAACAATGTAAAAACCTTTTGAGTTTCTTTCACTTACAATAGTCACAAACATAATTTACCCCCTCACAACCCGCACACTCTGTGTGGTACCACATTTCACACATCTGACACTGAACCGACAGTTCACCCCGAGTGTCCTGTGAAAATTTAGCTCCACAGAAGGAACATTCAGCATCTGCTTGTCGTGGCGATGGTTCTCCAGGTGCGATGGTAAGTTCTGAAATATCAGAAGTAACTGACATCTGATCGGAAGAGTCTTCTGAGTCATCAGATTCATTTTTTCTGGATCTTGCTGCAAGTGAATTTTTACCACCGTGAGTGAATTCTGCCTCGTTTAGATTGTCCTCTTTTGTTGATGACTGTTCTGCTCTTCTTCAGACTTGACCCTGAAGTGGAAGGCATATTTAACTGTTTTTGTAAGGACTCTGAATGTCCATTCTTATAAGGAGAGCCTGTAATATGTGCTGCAGTTGAGGCTTTATGCCCTCTGCCAGATGTTTTTTTCTTCGGTGCCGGTGCAGGACTGATGTCTTCCGGTGTCACAAATGTAGAACTTTGGTCAATTTTCTCTGGAGTGCTAGACAAATTTACATGATCTAAATCAGAAACTCCCACAATTTTGTTTTCTGTGGCATCAGAACCATGTTCAGAGAATGCAGATTCCCTACTCCCATTTCCAGAAGCATTGAAGTCCACATCACTGAAAATGCCTCTGTTTAAAGGGTAGATCCCGGTAGCACGAAATCCATTCAGAGCTATCTCACCAGTCTGAATCTTAAGATAAGCTCGGCCAAAAACTTCATATTGAAATTTTTGTCAGTTTATGTAACGGCCTTTGCAATGCGAAGCAAAACATAATATAGCAGATAAAAAAAACAATCCCTCGTCTATGAAATACAGCAATTATTAAGGTAAAAGGATGCATATATAACCTGTAACGTTATGCAGTACACATACCTGCAAAACTATTGAAATGCACTGTAATTGAAAAAATATTCTCACAAACACACTGCTTCACTCACGGTGCTGGGAACGCTACTGAGCTGTAGGTGCATAGTATACAAGCAATAGAAATGTCAACCACCAGATGTCTATACTTTGCAGAGACAGCAGCTACGGGTTCCATAATAAATGCAGGTTCCATATTACCACCACTTCCTCTACTAATGAAAGATGTGTCTTTAAGTTCATTCTTTAGGTAGCTGAAATGCTAAGCCTAATGATGATGAAGTAGGCGCAAGTACGTGCAAGTTGGACATGGGAGACAGCAGTAGTTCGTCACTCGCTGGTACAGATGCCTCAAACTAGCAAGCTGTCTCGTTCTCGCAGGTGCATAGAGCACTTCTCCCCTACCACTGTCCGCCTACTGCTGTGCACTGTGGACTAGAACGGTACAGCTCAGTTCTAATAACAGTTGAGAAGGCTGCATAGGGAGGGTACATCTTGAATACATCGTCAAGAGGTCAACTTTTCAGATAATATGACTATACCTGGGTATCGGAGCCTAGGTGGGCCCCCTCCGTTAGCTCTACTACTTCCCCTCTCCAGGCAGCTTCCTAGTTTGAGGCATCTGTACGCGCGCTACTGATATAGGTCTCGCAAGCAGGGAATACCGACGGAAGGAATGCGAATGAAACAATGCGATAAGGAAGAGCGGGCGATAGGAAAGGTCACGAGATAGCTTGAATGATATTCAAGAGTACAGTCGGAAGAGAGATGACATCGATAGAATCAGTCTTGCGTTCTGATAGTTACATTGCGACTTTAGTTTATTTCATTGCATGTTAATACTTGTCTTGTATCGCACGGTATTATTTCATTCGTAAACATATGTTGCGCGTTTAATTAGCTTCGAACTATCATGTCGGAAGTGTTATAAGAACCTGTTGGATTTGAGAAAGCATTCATTGTTGATATGTGGTACGAAATAGATAATGAAATCCCATTGTTGAAAGAAGCGCAATCCAACACCAAAGCATTAAAATAGAAAGAATATTTTATCAGTAATAATCCTCAGCCAAGTTAATAAAAGAGGAAGGAGTATTGGCAATAAAAGTCCCAAGACTGTAGATTCACATAAGACCCATCCCACTACACAGTCGTCTGAGAGTCGGTTTTGGAACCATTTTGAATTTTGTGTTATTGACAGCTGATTTTTAACACACTTTTATAAGAGTGTAAAATCGGACAAGTCAGTGAATTTTGACTTAACTTTCTTTACACACACGCTTCTGAATTTCATTATGTCTGGAAATGCACAGTTCCATATCTAACTTAAACATAAAAATGTGACGTAGCCAACAAAGCTACAACGTTATTAATAACCTAGTTCAGCCAATCTGCTGACATAACCGACTTTACACATGCATTCTTGATTTGATTTCTTTCAGTTGGAACGCTATCGAAAGTGTGGTTTAGAGTATTCGTTCTACCTTTTTCACTATGAATTCATCTTCTAATCAGTCATCATCATTCTCTTCTCCATCCCATCCACATTCCCCTCTCTTCCTCACCCTGCCCCACACTCATCTCCTTCTCCAGCCCCTGCCCATTCCCCTCTGTTCCCTCACCCTACTCCGCAATCATCTCCTTCCCCTGCCCATTCCCCTCTGTTCCCTCACCATGCTCCCCACTCATCTCCATCCCCTGCCCATTCCCCTCTGTTCCCTCATCGTGCTCCGCACTCAACCCCTTCTCCATCCCCTGCCAATTCCCCTCTGTCCCCTCATCCTGCCCCGCACTCATCTCCTTCTCCAGCCCCTACCCATTCCTCTCTGTCCCCTCATCCTGCCCCACACTCATCTCCTTCTCCAGCCCCTGCCCATTCCCCTCTGTCCCCTCATCCTGCCACACACTCATCTCCTTCTCCAGCCCCTGCCCATTCCCCTCTGTTCCCTCACCCTGCTCCGCAATCATCTCCTTCCCCTGCCCATTCCCCTCTGTTCCCTCATCCTGCTCCGCACTCAACCACTTCTCCATCCCCTGCCCATTCCCCTCTGTCCCCTCATCCTGCCCCACACTCATCTCCTTCTCCAGCCCCTGCCCATTCCCCTCTGTTCCCTCATCCTGCCCCACACTCATCTCCTTCTCCAGCCCCTGCCCATTCCCCTCTGTCCCCTCATCCTGCCCCACACTCATCTCCTTCTCCAGCCCCTGCCCATTCCCCTCTGTTCCCTCATCCTGCCCCACACTCATCTCCTTCTCCAGCCCCTGCCCATTCCCCTCTGTTCCCTCACCCTGCTCCGCAATCATCTCCTTCCCCTGCCCATTCCCCTCTGTTCCCTCATCCTGCTCCGCACTCAAACCCTTCTCCATCCCCTGCCCATTCCCCTCTGTTCCCTCATCCTGCTCCGCACTCAACCCCTTCTCCATCCCCTGCCCATTCCCCTCTGTCCCCTCAACCTGCCCCACACTCATCTCCTCCAGCCCCTGCTCATTCCCCTCTGTCCCCTCATCCTACCCCACACTCATCTCCTTCTCCAGCCCCTACCCATTCCCCTCTGTCCCCTCATCCTGCCTCACACTCATCTCCTTCTCCAGCCCCTGCCCATTCCCCTCTGTTCCCTCACCCTGCTCCGCAATCATCTCCTTCCCCTGCCCATTCCCCTCTGTTCCCTCATCCTGCTCCGCACTCAACCCCTTCTCCATCCCCTGCCCATTCCCCTCTGTTCCCTCATCCTGCTCCGCACTCAACCCCTTCTCCATCCCCTGCCCATTCCCCTCTGTCCCCTCAACCTGCCCCACACTCATCTCCTCCAGCCCCTGCTCATTCCCCTCTGTCCCCTCATCCTGCCCCACACTCATCTCCTTCTCCAGCCCCTACCCATTCCCCTCTGTCCCCTCATCCTGCCTCACACTCATCTCCTTCTCCAGCCCCTGCCCATTCCCCTCTGTCCCCTCATCCTGCCCCACACTCATCTCCTTCTCCAGCCCCTGCCCATTCCCCTCTGTTCCCTCACCCTGCTCCGCAATCATCTCCTTCCCCTGCCCATTCCCCTCTGTTCCCTCATCCTGCTCCGCAATCATCTCCTTCCCCTGCCCATTCCCCTCTGTTCCCTCATCCTGCTCCGCACTCAAACCCTTCTCCATCCCCTGCCCATTCCCCTCTGTTCCCTCATCCTGCTCCGCACTCAAACCCTTCTCCATCCCCTGCCCATTCCCCTCTGTTCCCTCATCCTGCTCCGCACTCAAACCCTTCTCCATCCCCTGCCCATTCCCCTCTGTTCCCTCATCCTGCTCCGCACTCAAACCCTTCTCCATCCCCTGCCCATTCCCCTCTGTCCCCTCAACCTGCCCCACACTCATCTCCTCCAGCCCCTGCTCATTCCCCTCTGTCCCCTCATCCTGCCCCACACTCATCTCCTTCTCCAGCCCCTGCCCATTCCCCTCTGTTCCCTCACCCTGCTCCGCAATCATCTCCTTCCCCTGCCCATTCCCCTCTGTTCCCTCATCCTGCCCCACACTCATCTCCTTCTCCAGCCCCTGCCCATTCCCCTCTGTCCCCTCATCCTGCCCCACACTCATCTCCTTCTCCAGCCCCTGCTCATTCCCCTCTGTCCCCTCATCCTGCCCCACACTCATCTCCTTCTCCAGCCCCTGCCCATTCCCCTCTGTTCCCTCACCCTGCTCCGCAATCATCTCCTTCCCCTGCCCATTCCCCTCTGTTCCCTCATCCTGCTCCGCGCTCAACCCCTTCTCCATCCCCTGCCCATTCCCCTCTGTTCCCTCATCCTGCTCCGCACTCAACCCCTTCTCCATCCCCTGCCCATTCCCCTCTGTCCCCTCATCCTGCCCCACACTCATCTCCTTCTCCAGCCCCTGCCCATTCCTCTCTGTCCCCTCATCCTGCCCCACACTCATGTCCTCCATCCCCTGCCCATTCCCCTCTGTTTCCTCCTCCTGCCCCGCACTTAACCCCTCCTTCATCCCCTGTCCATTCCCCTCTGTCCCCTCATCCTGCCCCACACTCATCCTGTTCTCCATCCCCTGAATATTCCTCTCTGTCCCCTCATCCTGCCTCACACTCATCCTCTTAATCCTTTGCCTATTCGCCTCATTCTGCCCAACACTCTTCCTCTTCTCCATCCCCTGCTTCCCCTCTGTCCTCTCATCCTGCCTTACACTCATCCTCTTCTTCACATTCTGCTCATAACCCCTAATCTTCCTCTTGTCCACCCTCTCTGTATTCCACTTTAACCCCGTCTTCTTCTTCTTCTTCTTCCTCCTCCTAGAGAGGACATAATTCTGAGAATTGTTATATTACTCCTGATGTCTGGAGTGGAATTAATGTATATTTATGGATATTTTTTCAGGCACTGTTCTGCCTTTTCAGTCAAAATATGATTACCCACTCATACAATGACAGGTCTGCTAATATCTAAAGCAGGCCTGCACAAATTTAAATTTTCCTTCATTAAGATGCCTTTGCCCACGAAAAAAATATTTTTAAAATATATGGTTAGATTCCGCATTGGAAGTACAAATAAACACATATTTTTTACTGGTGCACCGTTGATATGAAAGTATTGAAAATATCAAATAAAGAAAATAATTAGTACCCGCGTGAACTAACCAGCTGATGGTGAGGCGGGAGCTAGCCGAGGCAAGCAAGGCCAGGAGACTTAAACACGTGATGTTCTGTCTAGTAGAGCATAGCTGGGCTAGCTTTATCACAGGAGTAAAATGACGCCCAACGCTCGCTTATCTTCATCTCTCGGCTAGTGCGTGCGGTACTGCACTGTTCAAGTCCAGGCGTGTGAAAATAGTTTATTTAATACCCTCAAAACTTATTGCCGAGCCACTAAGCAAACAATGCCGAATCCCTCTTAATAATGCAAGGCTTTTTCTCAATATTTTTTACATTTTTACAAATGGGCAAAAATCCTAAAAGTAAGTACTCCTAAATAGTTAACAGATTCCTCTTCTCCCTCCTCTTCATTTTCTCTCCCTTACCCGTCTTCCTTTTCCTCTACATCATCTTCATCATCACCATCATATCAACAGTGTGTAGCATTCGCACTGCCCTCATACGATCTTCTATGTCATCATCTCGTGGTAAACATGCTGTCGTAAGTTGAAAACAGTTTGTAATCAAGAGAGACTGGTCACAGACAAGTTCACTTGTCTCCTATACTTTTGGAGTACCAGTCAGAATTAAATGAATTTCTCAGGTGAGTAGTTTTCTTGTTTGCACCCATAGTTTTGTATCACACCTCGTAGGTTGGAATTCATATATTAATGGTGTGTAGATATACACAATCCACAGTGATTTTCCCAGGGTCACTTAGTACATTGAGTCTCAAGTTGTTTCATAGGATTTTTAAAATGTAAATTGCTCAGTGTTGGGCGAGTAAATTATCTGTAGCTACTTCACATTTAACTTGCATATAAAATATGTAATGTAAAGAACAATTTTATACATCATGATGTAATAAACTACTATTTAATTGATTTTGAAGATTTAAACATTAAATCACATTATAATTTTTATTTCAAGTTCATATTTTAATGTTTTTACATATAAAATATTCAATGCAAATATGTAATTCAGTCATGTTTCACAATTGAGGACCATTTTTCCAAAACTTGCTTTATGCAAAATTATAATTTTTCAGGAAATGAAAATAACTAATTGGAGGGAGAGAGGGGGAGGGGGGGAGAGAGAGAGAGTATGTGCGTGCGTGCGCGCGCGTGTGTGTGTGTGTGTGTGTGTGTGTGTGTGTGTGTGCGCGTGCCTATCCACTTCACTTTGTGTAATTCGGGTTCTGCATACTGCTGATAGATGGCAGGACTGTGACCCATTTTCAAGTTGCACACCACTTCGGCGAGCCACGTTATGCATGATGTGTATCTGTGAAGAGTTATGTCGTGTATCAGGGTGAGTGTATGTGTAAGTGTAGTGTAAGGAATGGGTGAGGATGATGATGGTGAGGAAGGGAGAAGGGGAAACCCTGTGCTGGCATGTAGTCTACTCCTGTCGAATAGCACCAAGGGGACCGCCAGGCTTAACGTCCTCATCTAATCACTGTCAACAATGACATATGCCTTCTCTTCATATGCACTGCAGAGAGATTTGGGATTTAACCCAGGCTTATTGGTACACAATCTAGTTATTAGAAGTTGTGCACCGCCATCTCTCCTAGTTCCGAGATAGAAATTTTACATGAAAATTTCTGACCCCGCTGGGAATCGAACCCTGGCCGGCTAGTCTGGAGGCAGACGTGCTACTGACACGTTGAAGTCGAAGTAAGGTTTTGTTAGACCTTTAAATGAAAGATTTTAATTAATTGATTAACTAGCGGACTTACTCGTGTTAATTATGTAAGATTTGTGCAGCTTACAGCCGTTTCAGTGCTTCACGCACCATCCTCAGAGCCTACTAGATCTCGGCGTCATCTCGAACTTCTCTGCCTGTTATGTGGGTGTGTTTGATTGTTGAAAGGTGTTGAAGAGTGGAGTCAAATAGTGTGTGTGTGTACTGAAATTGATCTGTGTGTTGAGAATTTGATTGGAGAGTGTTTTAGTGTGTTTGTATATTTCGTATTGTTCTAGTGTGTTGAGTTTTTGGTTCTTGGGTTGTATGTGTAGGATTTCCATGTCCTCATTTATGTTATTGTATGTATGGTTAGCATTGGTTATATGATCGGCGTATGTAGATGTATTGTGTCCTCTGGTTATTGCTTTAATGTGTTCTTTGTAGCGTGTTTGGAATGATCTGCCTGTCTGTCCTATGTAGAACTTATCGCAACTATTACATGTGAGTTTGTATACACCTGTATGGTCTTATTTATTTGTTTGTGTTTTTTGTGTGTTGAGATGTCTTTGTAGTGTGTTTTCTGTTCTGTATGTTATGTTGTATTTCTGCTTTCTGAATGAAGATGCGATCTTATGTGTGCTTTTGTTTTCATATGTTAGTGTGATGTATTTCTTGTGTTCTTTTTGTGTGTTTTTTTTTTTTTTTTTTTTTTTTTAAGTTTTTGTTTTGTCTTTCTTGTGAGGTTGTCTATTATGTTTGGATTGTATCCGTTTTCTTATGCTATGTATTTGATTGTGTTCACTTCTTCATTGTAGTATTGTTGGCTCATGGGTATGTTGAGTAATCTGTGTACCATTGTCCTGAATGCAGCATGTTTGTGTTGTATGAGGTGGTTAGATGTGTTGTGTATGTGTGTGGTGGTGGTGGTTGGTTTTCTGTATATTTTGTAGGTGTGTTTGTTGTCAGTTTTTGTTATGGTGATGTCTAGGAAATTTATAGAGTTGTTGTTTTTAAGTTCTAGTGTGTATTGAAGTTTTGGGTGTAATTTGTTTATGTATTGGTGTAGTTTGTGTACTTGTCTTTTGTTTCCTGTGTATAGTATGAGTATGTTGTCTACGTATCTGTGCCAGTATATTATGTTGCCTGCATATTTGTTGTGTTCATTGTTGGGTGTGTATGTTTGTTCTATGTTGTGTAAAAATATCTCTGCTAGTATGCTGCATATGGGTGATCCCAAGTGTTAAAAGTCGTGTACGCAAGATTCAGAAAGATTTTGTTGCTGGTTTTGTTGAATTGCTCTTCTGCATTGACGAGTTTATGTCAAAAAGAAAAACAGAAATCACTGTCATCACTTAGTCTTAACCTATATTCTTATTTTGCCAACCAACAGGTAGCAGCTCCTATACTGGAGAACATATATTCTACATGGACAAGTGCAGTTGAGAAAAGTCAGTTACGGCTGGAATTTTATGGAGATATGTATAAACAAGACAAAGAACAAGACATCCATTGTCTTGATGACATTTTCAAGAAGACTCCTGCAATGAGAGATGCGACCCTTAGTGCTGTGAAGGCCAACATGTCACGGATATTAGACAAGTAAGTGCTCTTTGCATTAGAGTAAAACATTTCCCATACACAGGATATTCGTGTGTCCTGACTTACCTGGGGAACACATTAATAATAGAAGTCACTGAACATGGTGGAGGAGCTGCTGTTCAATTCCGGATCTCCAGCCCAGATTAGGATGTCACTGTTTGTGTAGCGTAGTCAGTGTAGTTATAACTAGGGAGCGGATTTTTATGTGCTAAAAATTTAAATATATTTATTGATTAAAGTTCTCGTTAACACTTTGTTAAAAACATAAAATTTACACTGTCACACGTTAAAAGTGTTAAAATTGTTTAAAAAGGTATTTACCTTCGACAGACGGCCCGTTTCGACGCTATTTAAATAGCGTCATAAATAGCGTCGAAACGGGCCGTCTGTCGAAGGTAAATACCTTTTTAAACAATTTTAACACTTTTAACGTGTGACAGTGTTTATTTTATAAATATATTTATTTTTATGTGCTAAAAAGTACAAAAATATTTACTAAAAATAAAAGAATATTTTTTTTGTAAATATGACAAAAATACCTTACATAACTTGGAAAAAAAAAACTGTTACTAGGTACTCACCAACCGCACTTGAGTGCTAGTAGTTGGCCGAGAATTGCAGTGAACAACAAAGGTCATCTCCAAATTCTCCATCACAAATGCATGCCGATTATCTCTGAATGACGACTTATACTGTGAAAACGATCTTTCCACATCACAGGACGTCAGATGTGCATATTTAAAAAGAGGAATGTCACAAACACAAACATCGTCAGTTTCACCCTACAGGCACACCCTCCAATACATGAGCAACTTTACACATTTTTTTTTATATCCACTGTTTTTCCCAAACACATTCTGGAATTTGTCTCTTAGTGCTTGTACTTCTGAACCTGGTAGCGAGTCTAGTTTAATTTCCACTGCACGCACCTCCCTGTTTCAGACAACAGGTTTTTGGATGTTTCGAGTTTTTTTTATGGTGTCACACAAAAAGCTTAGATTTCCTAATAGGAAAGCCAAATCGTTTTTTAAATGACCATCTTTCAGTATATCTTGAAGGATATCGATTGATGAAGCCCGATAACAGGGAATCACAACAAGACGTGTTGCCTTACTTGATGGACATGAACGAGAGGCGAGAGATTTGTTTAAATTAAATAAAGTTCATACCCGAGCTCTTATCTGTTGTGTTTCACAAACAAAGCGTGGAATGAAATCATCTTCAGCAACAATAAACATTCCTAATTATGTGTTGCAAGATCTCTCCTTCTTGTCCATGTTAATTTATTCTCTAATAATAACATTGATATGCTGCCTAGCAGTTCTCAGAACTTGAGGCGATACTATTACAAAAATGGATCACGGATACACCACACAGCGCTTAGAAACACAAAGAAACCAAGAATTCTTAAAAAGATAACGTACTTCTGAGTGACATAATTGATTTAGTTTTAAAATGTTTAAATTTCTTGTAAAAAAATTATTTAAGTAAAAAAACTCCAAGATTTATGTGTTTATAATAGATTTCCTGAAAATAGGCCTAAGTATTTACATAATTTTTTTGTGAAAATATGTGTTTTTATGTTAAATAAAATTCGGGTTTTAAACTTGAAACTTCATGTTCGGAATTTTTAACTTTGTTAATCGTGTTTTATCACACAAAAATAATATTTAATTACATAGAAATCCGCTCCTTAGTTATAACGGTTACAGAATTAGAAAGCATATGGCCTAAGCCAATAGAGTGCTAGCAGCAGTTCATTGTTGACTCATGGAGCAGCCTAAGCGAAAGACAGAGACAACAGGTACATGTGGGACAAAGACAGAAAATCCGCTGCAACAGATGGAATGGGTGACCTGTTTCAACATTGTGTGTGATGTTTAAATACTATTACTTTTGTCATTTTTATCCCACTCATTATTTCTTCGCTTCAAAATTCAGTAAATCTTGCAGTCACTAACTTGCGAAATGTAGTGACAGATATGTAGAAATTTAGTATACTTTGTTAACCTGAGAGAAGGCGCATAAGTGTTATAACATGAGGAGGCACATGCGGTCAAAAAGACCACACTACTCAAAATACGTTATTAAGCTCAACTTACTGTTTTTTGCTTGAGCACTTTGTCTCGTGATATTAGTTTTATTTTAAACACAAAATATTTTTAAAAATACAACCTTGGAACATTTTATTACATTTTCGCATTACAGTTTTTCTGTTTCAAAAGTTAATTACAGTATTTATTTTTTCTTTAATGCTACAGTATAGTCTAAATTGCAGAAACACAATGGTTGAATTAAATCTCTAATACAAATGTAGAAAAATTGTCATAATAATAATAATAATAATAATAATAATAATAATAATAATAATAGTTTTATTTTCCCTGGCAGAGTTAAGGCCATCAGGGCTTCTCTTCCACTCAACCAGGATCAAATTACATACAGAAAAATGCATACTGGTATGCAAATATTAACTTAAAAATAATAATAAACATAATTAAGTAAAAAAAGAGAGATTGAATACATATACACAATCAGTATTAACTTTAAAATAACAATAACAAAAAAATGTATGTAATAAAAAAAAAAGAAAAAAGAGACTGAATACATAATCACGAACAGAAAAATACATTCTAGTATACAAATATTAACTTAAAAAAAAGAATACATATGAATATAATCTCACAACTAAAGGAATAGTACAATTAGTATGATCAGCACAGCACGTGTTACATTGAGACAATGACAATTACCTAGATATAAGTGTTAATGGAAAAATAAAGTAATGACTGTGTAAAATAATAATAATAATAATAAAAATAATAATAATAATAATAATAAATAAAAATTATACCTAAAAAACAAATTCTGTGGATTTAAAATATTTCTAAACAATTTAATTCTAAACAACTGAGGACTAAGACTACTCCTGTGCTTTTATAAAAATAAAGTACTGGTAATACAAGAAGAAAAATTCTGCAGAAATGAGAAAAAAATAAATGTTTTACATTTCACAGTAAATGCAATCTAATATTACGGAAGTCATGTTAACAGAACTAATAAAGTTAAACAAATAATATATCAATATTTTATGAATAATGCAGAATCATTCTTCATATAAAATGCAAAACGGAAAAGTAAGCTGTTATTTATATAGGTATTGATAAAGTCTCGAAAAATGTCATATTACACTCTGTTCTATGAAGAAGAAATGTATGATACAATGTTTAAATCCTATCTACAATATAATAAATCAATTCCAAAGAGACTAAAGAATAAAGATACTGTATAATACGTAATGCATACTACAGTATAGTATTATAGTTTTTATTTCAATTGAACTGGATTGAAGGCACTAGATTCGATGGCAATTCGGAAGGTGGTTGTCTGCTAGCATTTGCGTCGAGAGAGACAGATAGAGAGAGCAAGGCAGCGTACAACATTGCCACATCGTACTTCACGAGCACGTGCAATACAAATAGCGCAGGAGAGAATTTAAATTATCAAAAGACAATAATGACCTTAGCCGTTGATTACTGTAAGCATGACACCAAACAAACCCTCTTTCCTTCACTAACAATATTCTTTGCACAGTTCTCAATCCCACACCACATGCTTCTGCTGTCGTTTCTTGCATGTTGGCAACGTTGCTGCCAGCATCAAGATGGCCGGCAGCATTCTGCTCGTTAACGTTCTTAAAATAATTATACACCTTAAACACTATTTTCCGCACCTGCTCGTGTAATACTTGTCTTTTTACAGTCTCTTCTTCCATTTATTTACCTTACATACACACAGTAAATGTTAGTTTTACTTATTCAATGTATTGAAACACTCACACGTGAACAAACGAACTCGGGAAGTGCTTGTTATAGACTGATTCTGATTGGTTCTACTGTACAAGTTTGTGACGTCACATACCAAGAAATGCTACGGCGCATATAGAAGCTAACCGCCTTCCGAAATGCCGTCTAGTCTAGGTGACATTAACGATGATCTTAAACATAGGTTGAACGGGGTCTTGAAAAAATGAAGAAGGAATTTTAAAGCAATTTATAGAAATGAGCGAAAGTTTCTTTTTTTTTTTTTTTTTTTTTTTGACATTCCGGGACAAATATAACTCAATCCAGGACATCTGGCAACCCTGCTTCTAGCACATGCTTTTTCAAGACATAAAATTCCAGCCGTTTTTTTTTGGGTGGACCACTGTACATGGAAGTAGTTGTGTAGCTTGTAGGAGCTGAATGTATTGTTTACTTCAATATACTCAAAATTACAGAAGAAGAAGCTGGGGGGGGCGGGGAAGAGACACACAGAAATCCACTTTGAATTTTGTCATACACTTCAGGCATTCATAGAATACTAAGAAAACCTCCAAGAGATGGATGGAAACTGTTGCTATGAGTATGGTCTTACAATTGAAGGGGAGAGGGTGGTATTTTTTTTTTTAACTTTTTTTCCTATTTGGTGTAAAATATTATTTTTTTGTATGTAGAGAGCTCATAGCTGTAGCAACTCAACCAAATATAAATATTTTGAAAAAAAAAAAATATTTGGGGGCTCAGATATGAAAAAAATATACCCAATGCTGGATTGTACTAAAACCGATATATCTAAACCGTTTTTAAAGATAGATTCAAACAGTTTTGTTTGTTCTACAAACTGTCTGTAACAGAATTTTGATATTAGTCCCTATGTTTGTAAAATAAACAATTAAAATTTAATAACAATTTTCTGATTTCCTTTCTTGCAAACAAACGGACGTATTTTTTAAATTAAATCAATTAACAAAATTCTGTTACAGAGAAAAGTTTCCCAATAGTCTAAAGAATGTGTGTTCTAAATTTCATGCATGTAAATTTAATAGTTCAGAAATTATATCCATTTTTGTCTGGCAATGTAGCAAAAAAATGAAGTTACTGGAAACCAATAAAAGCGGTTGTGTGATTTAAAAATCCATAGCGCAGGAAGTTTAAAAATGACGTCTCAACATCCGATAAGGGCACAAATACGCACAAAATATTATGCAATGCATTCCACATATATCAAAGAGTATTTTAAAGAAAAAAAATTTTTTTTTTTTTTGAAAATTTAAAAGGGGGCGAGTGATTTAAAAATCCATAACACAGGAAGTTTAAAAGTGGCGACTCAACATCCGATAAGGGCACAAATACCCACAAAATGTTATGCTATGCATTCCACACATATCACAGAGTATTTTCAAGAATTTTTTTTTCTCCTTAAGTGGAAATGAAATATATTGGAATAAGTTGTGATTTTAGTCATACCCTGAGTATACAGTATTTGTTCTTGATTTCACAGGAAACTCACAAATTCATCTCTCTTTCAAACCGTACTTTGTGAATATTTGAAACATTGCTCAAAAGAAGATCGGGAAGAAGTCTTGCAACAAATACAGAATTCTATTCTGGACTTCAAGAGCTCGAAGGATGGTGCACATGTGGCTGTGATGTGCATCTGGCATTCTTCAAATAAGGTACACAGAGCTGTTGCTCATTTAACACAATGGGACATTATTAAGGGGAAACTCCCTGAAAATCACGAAATTATTCCAAAAAAATTTTATTGGCTATTTCACTTCTTCAGAATGTATATTTTCATACCCCAAATGGATATAATTCAATTCTGACTACAAATATGTTAATAGTACATTATGCAATGAGCCTATAATGATAGTAATTAAGACGCGAGGATGTTTATGAAACGAGCGCAAGCTCGTTTCATAATTTTCATACGAGCGTCTTAATTACCATTATAGGCAAGTTTCATACGACTTTTTATGCTCGACCATATTTCTAATTTGAAATTTGAAAGTATTCATGTTATGGTTATGTGACTGGGGAGCGAACTGACCTTGTGCAATCTCGTAAATTGTGAGATGTGCGCAGACGCGAAAGTATTGATTTTTTCCGGGCAACGACCTTGATACAATCTAGTAAGATAAACGTTAAACTTGATATAACCTTGAAAATGAATTCGACATTGAAAAACGAGATGACAAATTGAATTTTTTTGAATATTATTTACAATTAACACTAATTGTTATAGTAACAGAACATAACCTTCTGCGACAGTATAACCTTCTGCGACAGTATTGGATTTCCAGCCTGCGTGACGTTTTGCTAGTTGTCTTGGTTATGTGACTGGGGAGTGAACTGACTTGTGCAATCTCGTAAATTGTGAGATGTGCGCAGACGCGAAAGTATTGATTTTTTCCGGGCAACGAATGTCCACGACCTTGATATAATCTAGTAAGATAAACGTTAAACTTGATATAACCTTGAAATTGAATTCGACATTGAAAAACGAAATGACAAATTGAATTTATTTGAATATTATTTACAATTAACGCTACTTATTATAGTAACAGAACATAACCTTCTGCGACAGTATTGGATTTCCAGCCTGCGTGACGTTTTGCTAGTTGTCTTGGTTATGTGACTGGGGAGCGAACTGACTTGTACAATCTCGTAAATTGTGAGATGTGCGCAGACGCGAAAGTATTGATTTTTTCCGGGCAACGAATGTCCACGACTTTGATATAATCTAGTAAGATAAACGTTAAACTTGATATAACCTTGAAATTGAATTCGACATTGAAAAACGAGATGACAAATTGAATTTATTTGAATATTATTTACAATTAACGCTAATTATTATAGTAACAGAACATAACCTTCTTCGACAGTATTGGATTTCCAGCCTGCGTGACTTTTGCTAGTTGTCTTTCGATTGCATATCTGAGAATAATCGAAAACCTGAACTTTAATGAATAGGTGTACTTTAATGACATGCATTAAAGGACTGCTACTAGGTGTATAATTACTACATTTCGGCATGGTCGAGCATAAAAAAAATTAAATTAAGGCTGTAAAGGCACAAGGCATTTAAAGAGTTGTCAAATTTAATTTTTATCAAAGTTTTTTTTTTTTTTACAAATTTCTGTTTGCAGATCTAGTAACTTTTTCTTCTAAAGTTGGATCCCTGAACTTACTAGATGAATGTAGCAGGGGAGAATTTTAATTTACATAAATATCCATTTTACTTTCTAATCCATTTTTTAAGAATTTTATTTTTCTTGATTTAACACAAACTTTTTTGTGCCAAATATTAATCAATCTGGATTAAAATTTTACTTCAAGTATTTGAGATAGCTGCATGTTTCTATGCATTTATTTTGTTAGATGCTGCTAGTTTAATAATTTTTTAATGAATTCAAGTGTTGGCTGGAACAATGTAAGTTACAAAATTTTCATTCGGCGTGTTTCTGTGTAATAATGTTGTATGTCATTTTACCTTGCTATACTCTTTGGCTTACAATTGTCCATCAATGCAGTACGTGAAATTTGTCCACTCAAACGTTTGCTACCCTATAAGAACAATGTTGTATGTGTATACATTTTGCAGCTCCTGTAAATTTTACCAAATTTAACTTATAATGTTGTTCCAGCTGACGCTTCAATTATAGGAAAATAACATTTTTAAAATTTCAAAACATTTTTTGAAAGTGAATAAATGAGATATAACAATTATATTACCAGTTGTTCTTTATGGTTGTGAAACCTGGACTCTCACTTTGAGAGAGGAACATAGGTTAAGGGTGTTTGAGCATAAGGTGCTTAGAAAAATATTTGGGGCTAAGAGGGATGAACTTACAGGAGAATGGAGAAAGTTACACAACACAGAACTGCACGCATTGTATTCCTCACCTGACATAGTTAGGAACATTAAATCCAGACGTTTCAGATGGGCAGGGCAGGTAGCACATATGAGAAAATCCAAAAATGCATATAGAGTGTTAGTTGGGAGGCCGGAGGGAAAAAGACCTTTGGGGAAACCGAGACATAGATAATATTAAAATGAATTTGAGGGAGGTGGGATATGATGGTAGAGACTGGATTAATCTTGCTCAGGATAGGGACCAATGGCGGGCTTATGTGAGGGCAGAAATGTACTTCCGGGTTCCTTAAAAGCCAGTAAGTAAGTAAGAATAAATGAGATATTTCATAAAATTAATGTATAGAAATGTTTCTCTATGTCTGGTGAACATAATCAAAGGAAAAAAACGAAACTTAGAAATTGAGATCTACTGAAAACTTCGACTTGAAAATATTTCTGAAAAGAATGGAAAAAAATAAGGAATCAAAAGCCAAAAACATTTGGGAGTTCAAAATTTGGATTTTGTTAGTCCTTTACATAGTAAACAATATCTCAAAATTTGGTTGAAAAAATGATAAGAGAAAAAGTTGTCATTTTAGTGGAGTGTGCCCTTACTGTAAGACATTTTTTAAAAGGTCAGCAAAGTGAGCTTATTAAGCAGGAAAACATCTTAAAAGGGGGGACCCTGAAAAATTGATTGTACCGTAGAGGATTCCTTGACTTTTGTGTTGGGAATTATAATTTATTCATTATTATATTAGTCATAAATGCAAATTGAAATTATATATTTTACCTTATTGTAATAAATTGAAGCTGATACATTCCTGAGGGTAAAATCAATGAATTCAATGTACTATACACACTAATCACAATAAATTATTTTTTATCCTTTATTGTATTAACCTAACATAATGAAGAATTTGTCCAGTGTTGTTTGTTGCTGCAGTCTCTTCTTCTGATGAATTTTTCTGAACAAAATACTTTTCCATTATGTGAGATGTGTGGAGATTCTAGTAGCATATTTGTGCTTTTCTACCACTAAATGTCGAACAAGTGCACTCTGGTGTTTGCATTCTTTTTACGATTTTTAAAGAGCATCAAATCGGCTGTGGTTGCTAAATAGCGCTGTTGTCAAATGCACTTCTTTCTCAAATCAGCAATTAGTAAATTGAGGCAAGTTGATTGGAGATTCACGTTTGTGCAATGCAACGAACAATCAAATAAATCGGACATCAACTGATTGGTGATCAGGGACCGATTTGATTTGCATTTCTGCAACAGGGGCTTACAAACCCTATAAAATTACGAACATTACGAATGTGAGCTGTGAGTGTTAATTTTATTGGCTGACATCGGGCTCGGCTACATTTAGTCTCAAAGAGTAGCCACTAGCTTTGCTCCAAATAGAAAAAAAGAAAAAAGATATACAGTACGATTATTTAGTCCTGACAGTTGCTGGAGACTTGCGCCTGGATCAGGCGAGTTCATTTAGTTACGCCAAGGGGTGTATGGATTAGTGACTCGCTTGCCTTCAGAGCGATCGGATGTCATGTGTGCGGTAGAGCGGTATGCTTCTACTGTCTTCCTCTGACGAGTTTAGCACTGGGACCTGAGGTATTCTTGCCATCGGTGTGGGGGGGGGGGGTTGCAGGTAGATTCTTTTGTTGCTACAGACAAGCCGAGCCGAGTGGAGTGGGAAGTATTAATCACCCAAAAATATGCAATCTTCAGTTTGTAGTAGTGTATGAATATTTCATATACATATTGTTTACCTAGGCCTATATAATTTTGTTATTAATATATTAAATATATTGTTGCAATTTTTGGTCAAACATTCCCTGTTGTTAGCTATGTTAATATTATATGAATTACTCATATTAAATATTTCACCGTTACAAGTCATTTTTAAGGAAACATGCTGTAGAAAAGTTTTTGGTTTTATTCTATTGGAAGTTTAGAATATGTGTGATTGGTATCGTGAAAAACAGATTCCTATAATGTCATGCGAAAATCATTTGTTGGTGATATCTGAAAATACAAATCAAGTAGTTTTACTTCTCATGTAAGTTCAGCAGTACAGTATATTTAAATTGGTTACTTTACAAATTTAATTCAATTCTACTAATCACTAAATTTTATAGTATGATTCTTCTTTTCATTTATATTATTGCAGTTGTATTATGATTGTTCTTTTTATTTATTTTATTGTATTTGTATTTCTGGTGGTGTGATGGCCTTAACTTCACCAGAATAAATAAATAAATAAATAAATAAATAAATAAATTAATTAATTCATTTTCTACAATACTTATCTCTATCTCGCCAAAAATACATTAGAAAACTAATAGGCATACTGCTCTCGTAAATTGGGCGAATGTTTTCAGTATGATTGTACTTCCTTCCAGACTGGCGCTGTCACTGTTCCCTCCCACTCCAATACTGCGCTAGACTAGTTGGAACCGCATTCCTCTCAGCACTAAACTCCTCAGAGGATGACAGTAGTACAATTAAGCTGTACTGCAGTCCTTTACCGACTGCTCGCCCTTATCTCTACTCTGGAGCTCTCCCCACTACTCCTACTATTTCCCCTCTTTCGTGTCGCTGAGCTGTCAGGACTAAATAATCGGTCTGTACTACCTAATATATATACTATATATAGTATTACAGTTTTTATTTCATTACAACCCAGCAGGAGGCATCAAGCGGCATTGATGACAAGGTTGGATGTAGACTGGACAGGGTCTTGGAAAAAATGAGTGAGGAATTTAAAAAATAATGTTATATAAGTGAACAAAAGTTTATTTTTCCGTATTTTTGATATTCCTGGACAAATGTAACTGTATGTAGGATCCAGAACGCACAATTAAAATACGGAACAATCCTGTGGAATCCCAGATGTCTGACAACCCTGGCCATAATGCAGCTTGAAGAATTAGATCAATTGAAATAAATTCATCACTTCATCAGATATGTAACCTATGACCTTTTACTCTGTAGTGTTTATGTAATGTAGTATAATTTAATTTCACAGGTCAAGAAACAAATTACGAAGAGTCTGAAAGGCCATATGGTAGAAGTTGCCACTTCAGAATATGGTCATTTGATCCTGTTGGCACTGTTTGATACAGTTGATGACACTGTTCTGTTGAAAAAGGTTAGTATAAGAAATGTTTCCTAAATTATTTTAATCAGTAAATCACTCTTCTTAACCCTGCTGTTCTGTTAGATTTTACTATACGAATATACTGTTCGGGTCAATATGACCTGATCTATTAAAATTGCATATAAAGTTACAAAATCATGTTTGTGAACGTTTGTATGACTACAATAACAGTTTATCATTATTGTTATTGTTAATATTACTCTTATTATTTATTTATTTATTTTATTTTGCTTTTTTACTATTATTCATTTATGTTATATTATTTTGCTATATTATTCATTTGTTATTTTATTTTTGTACATTCTTATAAAAAATTAATAACAAATTGAAGAAACATATCTGTTTGACTCAAATGTTTAACTTATAATGCAGCACTGGGCTTTGAAAAATTTATAGATTGAATTTAATGCTTCTGCTATGTTACAATTATTTACTTCTGTCTTATGTTTTGTGTGTCATAAGGAACTAGCATGTATAGGCCTATGTAACTCAGTCAAATGTATCTACAGCCCCTTTGGATGCATTATAATCTAAAATCATTTGAGGCTTCTTACCATTCCTGTTGCTGACTTCATTGTCATGATGCAGTGTACTCATTAGCACAACATTTTTGTTTTTCTTTGGAATACAATTGACCACAGTAATATTATTTGTGAAGTAGAATGAAAAGCTATGTTCTTCCTTGTTGTTCATTTGCTGTGGAAATTCTGGCTTATTTTTCCGTTTATGCCCCAACATCGTCATTTTTTTTCAAAAGTATTTGATCCAAATTGTAAGAAGTGAAAAAGTTGTCACAAGTTACATTTTGACCCCTTAGGTCACTGGTAAGATCACCACTACTCTCAAACCCTAACTTTTTTCTGGTGCTCCATATTCTTTCCCTGTATAAACTTGTGCTACCAATGCATATGAAGTTTTGCTGTCACAAAGCGTCCATATTTTTATTCCATATTTTGATGGTTTGCTGGGAATATACCCCTTGAAGGGACAGCGACTTCAAAATTCTACCAACTGTTCGAGAGTCACATTTTCGCTAGGATTGAATAATTTAGGAAGGACCTCCACCAATTTCTCCCAAATGTAACAAATAGCAGCAAATTTATCAGTGCGTCTTCGTTATTCTCTAGTAGACTTCTTATCAAATCGCAAGACACGCGATTTCTTGCAAAAGATTTCAAGTGACATAGTTGCCTGAAAAATGTTTCTGCCCGTTTTCTGATCCCACAAATTTCTGTTGACTCACCATGAGATCGAATAACACCAGCAAGAAGCATAAGTTCTAAATAAACCTGGAAAACAATACTGTCGATATTTGTCCATTGCTGGCCGTAAACTCGCCGTCCTTCTATGTTTGCCATTTATATTATTTTATTATGGTGGCATACCTTGTAACTTCTGGTGTAGCCTTGATGACGTTCGAGAAAGATAGATGGTCCTGTTGTGGAGGTAGATTCAATACTATTCTATAGCTTGATTTTGAAAGAGTTGAGTGAACAATATTGACTGGTTGTTGACTGTCAGAATCGTCATCACTTTCAGATTCATAACTTACATTATCTCCAAATTCTAAAACAAACTCTTCACCATCGGAGAAATTCACAATTGATACTAACTGAGCATTACTCAATGGTCATTCCATCATGGTGTCTGAACTCAAACTGAGAAACAACATTGAAATATTGATTCAGATAAAATGTAACAGCTTAGAAGGAATTCATTCAGAAAAATATAAGGAAACCATTGTTGTAAATTGGTGTATCTGATTGTTGGCAATAATTGAATTTCTACACATTATAATGAAAGCATGATACAATTTCTAGAAAAATATTAATACCACATTAGAAAGTAATAAAATAATATGTTGGGTCATATTGATCCGAACGTTACATAAGTAACAATTACAAATTATGACAAATCTATTTGAAAAATTTAAATTATTTTTAAACCACAAACGTATATTGCATTATTAGATAAAGTCACTGAGTCTCATAAGCATAACTTACTATTTCAAGAAAATATTAAGGAAACAATATTCACTTCGGGTCATATAGACCCGAACAGAACAGCAGGGTTAATACATCCACTAAGATGGTGATAACTAGGGCTAGGATTTTGATGACCTACAAATCATGAAAAAATGTCTTAAAAACAATGAATTTATGACCTAAAAATCTTTCAGAAATGCCATTAAAAATGCCCTAAAAATTTATCTTACATAATTGGCTTAGTAGGAAAAGGGGTTTTGTACTACTTAATATTTAGTTATTAAATTAAATTCTAGTACCAACATTTAAGTTTATTTAATTTTACATAATTTTTTCTAAGTGGTAAACTTTAATTAATTATTTTACCTGATGTAGTTTCCATGTAGCCCATCACAAGGCCACTCTTATACGGAATTAGCAAGTATAGAGGAGTCTATATTGAAGGGATGGTTGGACTTATCCATTACATGGAGTGTACTATGTTAAAATGGCAATATTTGTGTAGGAAAACGATTAAAATGTTTTACAAAATAATGGTTATTAATGGACAAAATATGTAGAGAAAATATCAAAGGAAATAAACATTATTTTACATTAATAATGGGTATTTATGGCCAAAATTAAATGAAAATGCCTAAAAAATGACCGAATAAAACAAAAAATGTTCTTATGAGTTGAAACACGCAAAATATGCAAAAAAAATACCCTAACAAATATGTCTTAAAACACTCAGTTTATCACATAACATATAAATACTAGAGCAGCTATGTTTCTGGCTTACTAGAAAAAAGATGCAATTTCAACAAAATCCTAGCTCTACTGATAACGTAAAGTGTACTTTTTCTTCAGTGGCGGTCTCTTCTAACAGATGAGATGTTGTCAGTATATGTCGCAAAACTGAGTTTTGTGTGACTGATATTAATAACTTTAAGGTGGAAGTTACATCTTTCGCTAGTATAATTTTATTATATTTCAACATTTTTTTCCTTCAGAGTCTGTAGGTCCTTTGGAAAAAAGAATGGCATACTTAATATGCACTATCTGTACATCACTCAACAATTTTAATGTTTTTGAATCCTAATAGTCTTTTTCTTTTTTTTTAATACGAAAATTTTGTGGAGTATTTTGTTCTGTTAGACAGCATTTTACATGATAACTCACAAAATACTGGGGATATTTTAAGGGGAGAGGATGGTACTTTTGGTGAAAAATGAGTAAATTAAAAAAAAAAAAAATCTTTAAAATGCTCTGTGATATGTGTGGAATGCGTAGCATAACATTTTGTGGGTATTTGTGCCCTTATCAGATGTCGAGTCGCCATTTTTAAACTTCCTGCATTATGGATTTTTAAATCACTCATCCACTTATACTGTTGTTTCCGGTACATTAAATTTTCAAAAAAAAAAAAAAAAAATTTTTTTTTCTTTAAAATACCCTTTGATATGTGTGGAATGCATTGCATAATATTTTGTGCGTATTTGTGCCCTTACCGGATGTTGAGACGTCATTTTTAAACTTCCTGTGCTATGGATTTTCAAATCACACGCCCGCTTTTATCGGTTTCCAGTAACTTCATTTTTTTTGCTACATTGCCAGACAAAAATGGACATAATTTCTGAACTATTAAAGATACATGCATGAAATTTAGAACACACATTCTTTAGACTATTAGGAAACTTTTCTATGTAACAGAATTTTGTTAATTGATTTAATTTTAAAAATACGTCCGTTTGTTTGCAAGAAAGGAAACCAGAAAATTGTTATTAAATTTTAATTGTTTATTTTACAAACGTAGGGACTAATATCAAAATTCTGTTACAGACAGTTTGTAGAACATACTTTTGCAAATACATTGCAAAAAACTGTTTGAATCTATCTTTAAAAACAGTTTAGATATTATATCGGTTTTAGTACAATCCTGCATTGGGTATATTTTTTTCAAATTTGGGGCCCCAAATAATTTTTTTTTCCTCAAAATATTTTTATTTGGTTGAGTTGCCACAGCTATGAGCTCTCTACATACAAAAAATTAATATTTTACACCAAATAAGGAAGAAGTTTTAAAAAATACCATCCTCTCCCCTTAATGAAACTTTGCATGTATGCAGAGTTCTCCCATGTGAACAACATACTCTAAAATATTTAATATAGAATGTATAGTTTATTTTTAAAAAAATAATATTGATCATTCTTTAAATTAAGTACCGAAATTAGTTTTTCTCTCACAACATTCACTAAAGAACTTGCATGAATTGATCTTATTGTAAGATATCATGCATTTCTTTTCCGTTGTTTTTTCACCAATGAAGAGGATAGTTATGAATTATGGAAAAACGGTGACAATGTGAAAGAAGAAACAGCAGTACCCCAAGTAAAGTTCCTCGTCCATGTAACACTTCACATCCACTTATCTAGATACAAACCTAGATTCCCCGATGAACAACACTGACACTCTAGCGTTTAGCTAACAGTTTGCTACTTTCTGTTGTTCACATTTCGTGTACTTATATTCCGTATAGCAAACTTGTATTGCACATATGTAATTGTACTTTAAAAATCAATTAGTCACTTTTCCATTGCCATGCTGTATGCTGTACATATTTCCGTGGCCGTAATTCTGTTGTGATATCTCCATAGCTTTCATATCTTAATTTTAATTTTCCGTTAATATACCTCATTGAATGTTACGGTTTTTTACTCAGACACTGATGCCTGAACTCCTGGGAGATTTGCTGAGCATTGCCAGCAATGAATATGGACGGAAAGTTATTCTGTACTTGGTGGCCCATAGAGATCCCATGTATTTCCACCCTGCAGAGGTAGAAATGCTGAAGAATGGAGCAACACTTAGCAACAGGTAAACAGATTAATTCGTAGTTATAAAATACAGCACATTTTAAGAGAAGAGGACAGTTAAATAGTCTCCATCATCTACATCATTATCGTCGTCATCTTCATCATCATGTCGTCAAGAAGTAGGCGAATATAAGAAGAAATGGGGAAAACTACAAGAAAAATGGGGGGACAAGGAGAACAATGGGAATACAAGGATAAAAAAGGAGGACGAGAAGAACAACAGGAATCTAAGAAGAACAAGGGGAATGGAATTTGGCAGGGGGCACTATGGCCCAACACTGCGACCTTTTACGATCTATTGTGCTAACCCTCAAGTTAGAAGCATTCCCAAACTCACACCGGCTGACTACACTAAGGTTCATACATATCGGTACCCAGGTTTCGAGCAGGCAACCCCCGTCATCCCTACGCCAGCCCCCTCTATGCGTCGCCAGCTGGTGATCGGGGAGTGCTGTGAAATGATGACGAAATGGAGAAGTGGTGTAGATGCCTAATATGGGGAAAAAACGGGAGAACCCCGAGAAAACCCCAACTGCGACCTTGTCTGCCACAAGTGTCACTTTGGATTTTTAAATGAAAAAACCCAGACCTGACTGGAACTCGAACCTGAGCCGCCTGCATGACAGGCCAGAGGTCTGACTACTCAGCCACCGCAGAGGTATAGGAGAACAAGAGAACTACAAAGAGAAAATGAGGAAGAGAAGAACAAGTGAAATATAAGGAGAAAAATGGGAACAAGGGGAATACAAGGAAAATAAGGGCAATAAAAGGAGAAAATGGGGATGACAAGAGGAACAATGGGAATACAAGGAGAAATGAGGGAAGGGGGGGAAAGGGAATACAAGGAGAGAAAACAGGAAGAAAAGAAGGATAAGGGGGGGATCTAGGGAGAACAAGGAAAATACAAGGAGAACAAAGGGAATAGTAGGAGAACAAGGGAAATACAAGGACAGCAGGGAGAATACAAGGAGAAAAGGGTACTACAAAGAGAATAAGGAGAAGACAAGGAGAACAAGGGTGTTGCATTTTTATGTAACTGTCAATTTCAAATTTACTTCCCCCCTTCATAATTAGTGAGGAGAAAGGGATAGTTCTACTTCAAAATTCCAAGTGAAATAAGTTGTAGGTTGCGAGATAACTCCACAGAATTGTTCCTCATTTACATAAAAACATTCAAAACAATCTGCCCTCAACATTCTCCATAGTCAGAGTAAAGAAAACATAAGATACAGCCGAAATTATGGAAATTAATGTTGGAAAAACAAATATATATACAGTAAAACCCCGATAAGATGCTGTTCAAGGGACTGGGTATTAATCGGGACCGCGTATTAGGCGGGCATACTAATTTTGACTTATATACAGTATCTATTAGCATTTTTCTTTATTGAAATACATGATTCATGAAAGGTAATATAGTATTACTCCATTATGTAATTACTGTACTGTACGTCAAAGACATTTACAATATGTACTGTGCTTAATTCTTTCGGAAAAAAAAAATCATTTATAGTTGTTCGCCGTGTGCGTGTTCTCAAAGTCCTCATGTTTACCACACTTCAGTTTCCTGCAATTATATCCTCCCGACGACGTCGCAACTGTAGTGATTGAGTCGCGATTTTTTATTATCATACTTAATATTGATGATGGGACTCCTAATGAATCAGAGAGTTGTTTCTGAGTAAGAGTACTGTTCTCATCGTACTTTCGTAAGATTTCCAAGTTTTCCGACACAGAAAACGCTTTTCGTTTAACACTCATTGTAATCACATTCACAGACACTTCAATACACTAAAGGACAACAAACTGACCAGCAAAAATTTCCAGAATTTTATTACGGCCTAGTGAGGAATGCTGTTTGAGAGAGACGGTTAGCAAGAGGGTGGGGTATTGTAACTGTATGTAGACTTTAAGCGCGCAGGTAAGGAGTCGAATAAGAGAGCGTAACAAGAGGGTGGGGTATACTAAAGTATGAAGTATGAAGGTTTAAATGCGCAGGTAAAGGGGCCAATACCAATACTTTTCAGGCTAATGGCACCAGTGAGTTCAGTGACATTGCTGTTACAGTACATTGCTGAAAATTACATCGAAAATATTCCACAAAAACAGCGTATTATGCAGGACTTGAGCGCAACAAACGGGGTATTTTATAAAGACGTTATATATGAAATGTGCAGGGACCAGATAAAAAAAGCATATTACATGGGATAGCGTAATAGGCGTAATAGGATGTCTTATCGAGGTTTTACTGTACTAAAATATGTGGAATATATAGTTCCTCAAAAACAAAAAAAAAACTAAACCTGGATATACTGAACCTGAAGAGCACCAGCGTAACAGTTGTAGACTTCATTGCAGTCTAGTGGGGGATCCACATACAGAAATGCACTGGGAAAATTAGTTGAGTAATTTCTGTTAGCTAACCCAGTTGAATTACTGTACAAGAAAGAGGACCCACTTACATACCTTCATTAAAATTAAAACACAAACCAAAACTTGGTCAGTGTAAGAATAAATCAAGCTAGCTCCACAACATATTGCATATCAGAAGACATGAACAGTGATCATAGAGCAGTCATCGCAAAAATTGAAAATATAATCAAGAAAATTCAGAAATGTGAACCAAGAAGAACCACTTGGAATTTTAAAAGAGCTAAGTAGTAGACGTACATATGGAGTTGTTCAGTAACCTTTATATGAAATGAGTCAAAGTCAGAATACGAGAAGGAATGTTAGGAGGAAGCAAAATAAGGAGGGGAGTACGACAAGGATACCCTTTATCACCTGCAATGATCAACATCTACTTGGAGGATTTAGTGAAGAATTGTTTTCAGAACATAGGAAGAGTGATAGTAGGAGAAAGAATAAAGCCCATAAAGTTTTATGATGATGTGGCGTTGTTAGCAGAAGAGGAGATGATACTAAGGGATATGCTACTGAAGCTAAATGACAGCTGTGAGCAGTATGGGATGAAGATAAATAGCAACAAGACGAAGATCATGGTCGTAGGAAGAGAAGTAAAGAAGGTAAACATGCGAATTCTAAATGAGGCAGTAGGGCAAGTGGACAGCTTCAAATACTTGGGGTGTACTATAAACAGTAACATGAACTGCTCCCAAGAAGTCAAAAGGAGAATAATAATGGCCAAGGAACCTTTTAATACAAAAAGGAGCATCTTCTGCGGATGTCTGGAGAAAGAACTGAGGAAGAGACTAGTGAAGTACTTTGTGTGGAGTGCAGAATTTATGGGGCAGAAACATGGACATTACGACGAAGTGGAGGAGCAACTAGAAGCATTTGAAATTTGGATATGGAGAAAGATGGAGCTTGTGAAATTGACAGATGGAATAAGAAACGAAGCTTTGTTGAGAAGAGTGGATGAAGGAAAAATGTTTCTGAAACTGATCAGGAAGAGGAAAAGGAATTGTCTAGGTCACTGGTTGAGAAGAAACTGACTTCTAAAGGATGCACTGGAAGGAATGATGAACGGGAGAAGAATTCGGGGCAGAAGAAGATATCAGATGATAGACGACATTAAGATATAGGGATCATATGCAGAAACTAAGAGGAAGGCAGAAAATAGGAAAGACTGGAGAATGCTGGGTTTGCAGTGAAAGACCTGCCCTTGGGCAGAACATTATGAATGAATGAATATGTCCAAGGCCTTTCTATCTCCCTTTCATAAAATACAGTGTAGTCTGAAACATTCTAACCTATATATAGAGTGATTCATAAGTCTGGTGCCATAGATGAACTCCATTATTAGTGTAGATAGCGAAAAATGGAAAAGGGAGAAAGTTGGAAATACGTAGTTTACAATCTAATGTGCTTGAATTTTGAACGTAGAATGCACTATTGAGGATGTACACTAGAATGAACTTCACTGAGAATGGAAAATGCCCTGCATTGCTAAAGAAATTAGAAATATTATTAATGAGTTTAAACATAACTCTCTCTACACGGAAATGGAATTAAGACAGTAACAATTCCTCTGCCATTCATTCCAAGGAATGAAACACTTGAAGTTTGGGTTGTTTTTTCTAGGTTTACTAGGAAAATTCCATTACATTTTGTAATGCCTTTATCTTACGTCTACATATTGCATATCATCTGGTGCTGCATATAATATATCTTTGACACTGACAGGAACTAGAGCAATTATTGTAATGTCTAACATTGCTGAAAAGTGTAGAAATATTATTAATGAAACTAAACAAAACTTTCTGTATGGGAGTAAAATTAAGACAGTAGTAGTTTAATAGTGCATTATGCAACGAGCCTATAATGGTAGTAATTAAGACGCGAGTATGTTTATGAAACGAGCACAAGTGAGTTTCATAATTTTCATACGAACGTCTTAATTACCATTATAGCCAAGTTTCATACGACTTTGTATGCTCGACCATATTTCTAACTTGAAATTATTCATAAGTATTCATGTTATTCTTATCTGACTGAGGAGCGGAAGTGACCTTGTGCAATACCTCGTAAATTGTGAGATGTGCGCAGACGCATTGACCTTGATATAATCTAGAGAGTAAAATAAACATTAATCTTGATATAACCTTGAAATTGAATTAGACATTGAAAAACGAGATGACAAATTGAATTTATTTGAATATTATTTACAACTAACGCTAATTATTATAGTAACAGAACTGCCTTTATTTCAAATATAGGTGATTTATTGACTTATTGTTGTCTTTCGTTTGCATATCCGAGAATAATCGATACTTGCGCTTTCATATTGCTACAATGGTATTTTCTGATTGGTGGAACACCTGAACTTTAATGAATAGGTGTACTTTATTGAGGTCCATTAAAGGGCTGCTACCTGGTGTATAATTACTACATTTCGGCATGGTCGAGCATAAAAATACACAATGCTTTAGTTGTGAAACACAAACGTGTTCGGGGTGATTCAGGACCTGCACCAAACTCGAAGGGATGATAGACCTGGCATGGACGAACATTTTTTTTATCAGACAACCCTTTTTCTTTGATGTATCATTTAGGAAATATGAACCCCTGTTTAAAATTCATCACTAAGTACATTGATTTGAGTGACAATGTTTACAATGTACAACTGACGTCTCTGTACACTAAACTCACAAGAAAATTTTTGAAGCTGGTGATGTTGTAAGTTGTTTGTGGTCACATTAACCTCCACCCCTCAATGTGCCTCCGTGCCTGCTGTGTCTTGCTGCCGAGGTCATAGCCTGTGTTTGAGCTTAGTTTTTGTACAGTGTGTTATCAGAAGAGCTGACTGGAGCAGCTTAACTTCAGAACACAATGCCACTGCTCATAGGCAATGCACCCCTCTCGATGTGGAGGGACTGTGATTCCAGCATGATGGAGTCTTGCTGTACGAGCACATATCAGTAACACCTATAGGGGAGCTGTAGGTAGTGAAAGGGGGACTTCCTGTGTGGCCAGTGCGATCACCTGACTTAACACCCCATGGTTTTTTCTTTTGAGGACATGTGAAGTGTGTGGTATACACCACCACAGCTAGCAGAGAGGAACTGCTTGGAGGATACACTCTTTCTTTAACCAGCTTCACACGAGATCCCACATGTTGGAGAGCGTTTGACAGTCAATGTTACGACAGTGTCATGAATGCAATGCTGTTGTGGGTGGACACTTCGAACACCTGCTGTTAACTGTATGTAGAATTATAAACTGTACATTAACACTTGCTGTAACCTGGATTGAAGTAAATTAAATAATTCTTTGTCTCAAAACTAATATCACAGTCTAGTATATACAGTCGCAAAGCTTGGGGTTATTTTTTGCATTTCTCGCGATAGTTGCTAGCCACTTGGAGCGCTGTGTGTACTAGGAACAATAGACAGTGTCACTGCTATCGTGATCTAATACAGGCCGTAAGGCAGACCATGTGACTCGCTTAACCCGATCACGAAGGGCTGCATTTCAACCATATACATTAATTGGGATGCATAAAAAGTAACATATATTTCTCTAAAATGTAGTGTAATTGCATTAATAAAATTTAAAACAATGATTAGGAGACACTTCAGACATAATTCCTTGCGAGTTAAGGCGTAATATTATTTTTGGTGTGAAAATTACATTGTTCGTATGTGTAATAGACCTACCTGCCATTATTTCGATTAAATATTGCGAAATTATTGTACATTCATTTATGCACGATTCAATAAATTTCAGTTGCACCGCACGAATATTTAGATATGTTGAAATTATAGGTTATGTTTACTGTCCCAGTTGCCCCTTTCTGTCTAATTTTAGTGGTCTCCAATGCCCTGCCATTCATATGGAAATATTATAGGTTATGTTTACTATATCTTATATTCCTAAATTCGCAATTATACATTAAAATTAAGCATAATGCCATGTATGATACTCCGCACATTCAATTTGTCTGTATTTTAATACTACAATTGAGTATTGAATTATTGTATTTATCTACTACCTAAGAAACGAAGTAACAATCGTACATACATTAATTTCATAGGAGTGGTATGGTAAATTTTCTGTCTACAATTAAGGAAGATAGATGTGCTAAATTAAAATCACAATATAAATTATTTTTTATTAAACCTCAAAATAGCTTCCATTCTTAACTTAAAATGTTGATGCGAGCAGATTATGTTAACGTGTAAAATTCTCTTCACATTAAAATAACACAGTTTTGTAATTATTTCTGCAACATGTTATGCAACAAGAAGTAAAGGGAACTTATGGACACATTACACTAAATAAAACTTAGCTATGATATGCAATAAAGTTATAATATCCTAATTCACTGAGGTCCGTACACTGAAATAGAAAACCCGAACATATATTACGGCCTGGTCTAGATCGAAAAGGCATTGACTGTGCTGTATTTCACATTGTTGTGAAAAGTTGTGTAAACTGTGAAATGTTCATTATCAGTTGTAATAACTGCAAATGGCGAAAATACAATAATTTGAGTAATAATATGGGACAAGGAGATGTTTGTTGCACTATAAATTCTAAGAAAAAGAGGTCAGAGTTATCCTTCCGAAAGATCCAGGAAGGTGAGTTTGTAAAATATAATATATACTTTATGAAAATAATATATAAACCTTATGTATTTCGTATTTCAATAGTTGAAGGAAGGTGTTAATTTTTCAAAAGAACACGATATCAAAAGTACAATACATTTTATTGTCTGCTAGGGAAAGAGTCTGTGATGAGGCGATAGTAGCGATCCTGGTGGCTAGCAACTATCTATGGATGCATATTTCAACTGTCTATGTTTGCATATTTAGTAAGTATTGAGCTTCGCAACTGTATATACTAAACTGTGCTAATATTTCATAGCTCCTAAATTACGCATCAGAGAAAATGGGTTGTTGAACAAAAAATGGTCCTCTATGCAAGACCTATCATCCCTTAGAGTTTGTTGCAGAGGTCCTAAATCACCTTGCATGTAATGGCCTCTTATACCATAAGGAAATATTGTATATATGTATGTGTTGCAATATGTTGTACATATTTTGGGTGTTGTGAATTTTATTATGTGTTTTTAATTTAAAATATAAAAATATTTTTAAAGTTTGACTTCATTAATGTAGGTATGTCCATTCATTCCAGCAAAAAGGACGAAGGAGTAAGGACATCTGAACTGTTGGATTCTGTATCGGATCCCTTGTTAGAGTCTATTACTGGTGACACATCTTCATGGATTAGCAATAGCTCCATTGGAATGGTGACTTTGGCAGTCCTGAAATCAGGAAAAGGTTAGAGGTTAATCACATACAGTAGAATTCCTCGTATCCGGCAACTGTGGGACAAAGCTAGTGCTGGATAACTGATTTTGCCGGATAATTGGAAAATATGTTTATAGGTTATGTAAGGACATACTGTACTGCACAAACATTTTTTTCCATGTTGAAATTTAGTAATTTTCATATAGATATTTAAAAATAAAGTTTTAAAATACGTACAGTGTTTATCTTTAGTACTGAATACGGTAATGTACATTCATCAATTCATAATTGAAGCGTCGGCTGGAACAATGTTATAAGTTACATTTGGTAAAATTTACAGGAGCTGCAAAAATGTGTACATGTACAACGTTGTTCGTATAGGGTAGCAAACTTTCGAGTGGACAAATTTCACGTGCTGCATTGATGGACAGTTGCAAGCCAAAGAGTATAGCAAGGTAACATGACATACAACATTGTTACATGGAAACACACCGAATGAAAATTTTGTAACTTACAACGTTATTCCAGCCGACGCTTCAGTTATTGTCGTACAGTAATACATAATAGCGTAAAAAATACGAAAAGTTTCCTTAACCTTATGGCAAATTTAAAGGGCGGCCATGCGACGTGAAGAACAGTGTAGCCAACATTGCAACTATGAAGACGATAATGTAGTGCTCGATGATTTAAACCTCTTTAACATATCACTAATGTCTGCTTGTTTATATATTATGAAGAGTTCGCGGGAAAAATGATGAATCGCAGTTTTGTTAAGGTTGATGTCATTATCTAATTCAATGGATCATTACGAAATTTAATGTTGTTCTTATGAAAAATGGTAAAAAGGAGAATTATCACCACGAATTCAGTAACCCTTTCCTTTATTTTCTATAGAAACAGCACTACATCTTGCAGTTATAGACTCAATTAGATCATTATCTAATCCTTAACAGAAATTTGACATTCATCGTTTTTCCCGCGAACTCTTCATATACTATCACTCGAATGAAACTTTTACGTGCTGTAGGAACAGAGAATTTCACACTTTCTATTTAGACTCATTCAACACCCCTTCGAAACGGATGACTTCAAGTGGTAAATTTAAAGATATCATCTTTGCGCATTGTTTGTAAGGCCCAAGTGACAGCTTAGTGATGCTACCCGATCTACTCCATAATGGGATTTTCAGTCTGTTTTCACACGTGAGCAAAGAGTAAACACAATATGCAGCGTGTGTGATCCACAAAAACCACTCACGTCTCCGTCCGACTCTGCCCTTTCACATGAACGACTATTTTTTTTTTTTTTTTTTTTTGCCTAGCCAAAAATGCCGTTGTTTTGGTATTGCCGGTTATTTGGGTGCCGGATACGAGAGATTTTACTGTATATGATAAAAGTTTACATATGTAAATAGAGTGCTGTGCTCATATGTGTGAGTCCTGTGTATATCACTTCTACCTTCTCCTCCATAGTCAGCATCATCAACTATCTTAGTAATATCACCGCAATTTTCTCTCACCACTGCTGCCACTGGCACTACAACAACCCAGAAACATTTTGTCGTCACCTAAATACTTCATCTTATTCTCCCACTGAAAGTTCTCTCTGTCCTTTTCCCCCCCTCCGTCCCCCCATTCTCTCTCACTCTTTCTTCCCTCCCTTTCACCCATCTCTCTATGTCTGTCATAGTCATGTCTGTGTGTCTCTAGCTCAATGTCTCTGTTGTTTTCCTTCACTCTCCCCTCGTCTCTTCCTTTCTGTCGTCGTTACCACCACCACCACCACAACCACCATCACCACCATAATATGTATAATACGGTTAGGTTAGTCAACTTTGCCACATCAAAAAATTTAATTGTCAAAAGTACAACATTCCCCCATAAGGATATACATAAATATACTTGGACTTCTCCAGATTGATTGACACACAACCAGATAGATTACATCTTGATAGATAAACGAAGACATACAGGGACATCATTTTATTTTTACTTACATTTTTATTGTACCTGAGTTTTTGAATGTACAGACGTGGACAGATTATTAGCAAAATTGAAGATTTTTATTATATATTTTTACAAACTATGATTCTTCAATTCAGACTGCAGTTGATATTTTTGCGTATTTCCAAATTATTAGCAAAATTGAAGATTTGTATTGTATATTTTTAGAAATTTTGACTCTTCAATTTGGACTACATATGATATTTTTGCAGATTTACAAATTATTAGTAAAACTGAAGATTTTTACTCTATACTTATTTTTACCAAATTCGACTCTTCAACTTGGACTACAGTTCACATTTTGGATATTTCCAAATAATTAGCAAAACTTAAGATTTTTATTTTATATTTTGACAAAATTTGACTCTTCAATTTAGACTGCAATTGACATTTTTGCATATTTACAAATTTTTAGCATAATTAAAGATTTTTATTATATATTCTTACAAAAAATGGCTCTTCAATTTAAACTACAGTCGACATTTTTGCATTTTTCTGTCAACTATAATGATAGAAATATGAAAAATTGTCAACTGTAGTGTAAGTTGAAAAGTCAAATTTTGTAAACAGAATTATCATAAAAATCGTCAATTTTGTTAATAATTTGTCCACGTCTGTACTTCACTCCCACCCCCTCTACTAGTAAACTTCCAACCATTCTCCACACAGAACCAAGGCCGCGTATGCAGTATTGAGTTAGTGAGTATAGTACGTTCCAGAAATATGTTCGCGTTTTCCAGTGATGAAAGAGTTTTCAATATTGAATCATATTTTCGCACAGGTACTGTCGTTCGTTTGCCTACATCGCATCCCAGTCTCCCCCACCTGCTTCTGTTTGCCCCTCTTTAAGTCTAGTAGTTGGGCTGTCTTAGCTCCTTTCTGAAAACTTTCATTTCTGTTAGGAATTGGACGTCTACGTAATATTATACAACTGTTTAAAATAACTTAAATAAGAGGGCCTCGTTAAGTAATGAACTGTCACGTGATTTTCCCCCCCCTTTCTACGACCCTGCGACAAAACCACTTGAACGGACAGTAGATAGCATTTCTGAGTAATTTTATCTTTTCGGATCGGGCAGAAGTGAAGATTGAATTTACAGTATGTAAGGTACTCTTTTATAGAGTAGGTATAGAAATATTTCAACATGAGTTACTAGTACGAAGGACGAAACTGGTAATTGGAATTAGGTACAATAGTCTATAGTGCGATAATATGCACAAAAGAACTGAAGACTGTATGGAAATGAACGGCCACCATTTAAAAAAATGTGTTTAAATATCCATATTATGATTATTTTTCAATTTAACTTCATTCTCTATATTGTACGCTAATGTGCTGTAACAGTATAATATACACTGCATAATTAATACGTCCGAATGGATAGCTCAATTCGTGGGTAAAAACACTAAGTGTTAATACAGTAGGTACTGTATTTTTATTAAACAAAAACCTAATGAAAATTATCGAACTCAAAATTGCGATATTTCCTAGTTTACTTTTCTTCCCTCCTATACATAGTAAAGTGATTTATATTTTACACCAGTATCATCGAACTCCATCTTGGAAGGGGGAGCAAGTGGTGTTTCCGGTTTTAGACCTTTAATCCGAAGATATAGTCAGGTTAATATTAAAAATGTTAGTAAAAATAAAATGATGTCCTTGTACTAGTAGAGTAAACATTCCAACCTTCAGAGGAGCAGACTATAATTCTGATCATTATTTGGTAATAGAAGAACTAAGAGAAAGACTATCAGTAGCCAAGCAAGTAGAGCAACAAGTTAATATTAGAATGCAGAATAAATATGGGAAATGCTTGTTATTATTCGGTTGAGAAGCTTTTGTCATCCAGCCTGCTCTCAAAAAAGCTGAAAGTTAGAATTTATAAAACAGTTATATTACCGGTTGTTCTGTATGATTGTGAAACTTGGACTCACACTTTGAGAGAGGAACAGAGGTTAAAGATGTTTGAGAATAAGATGCTTAGGAAAATATTTGGGGCTAAGAGGAATGACGTTACAGGAGAATGAAGAAATTTACACAGTGCAGAACTGCACACATTGTATTCTTCACCTGACATAATTAGGAACATTAAATCCAGATGTTTGAGATGGGCAGGGCATGTAACATGTATTGGCGAATCCAGGAATACATACAGAGAGTTAGTTGGGAAGTCGGAGGGAAAGGACGTAGAGATGTAGATAGGAGGATAATATTAAAATGGATTTGAGGGAGGTGGGATATGATTGTAGAGACTGGATTAATTTTTCTCAGGATAGGGACTGATGGCAGGCTTATGTAAGGGCTGCAGTGAACCTTCGGTTTTCTTAAAAGCCTTTTGTGAGTAAGTAAATATTTACAAGAATAAAAGACACAAACTCAACAATGCATATCCATTCACGTCTATACTCTGGTCATATTTAAAATAAAAAATCAACTTTTCAAATTATAAACAGGTTATCACCATTAAATCGAGAAAAATTCGTTTCCGGCACTGGGAATCGAACCCAGGACCTCTCAGCTCTGCGCGCTGAGGGCTCTTTCCAACTGAGCTATACCGGGACACAATCCACGGTGACAGTCGAACTCCTCTCATTGTACTGTGTTACGGCCTACTACCTGCATTTAAACCTATTTAAGTCAATATGCAGGGGCGCATATTTAAATGATTTTTATGGCCATATTCAACAACAGTTTGTGATAACTGTAAACATTTAATACATTAATGAGGATGGCGAGACCTCATATAGTGAATATTTAATGTATTATAAAAAGGTCTTTCAAAACTTATCATCTTGTGAAATACCAGTAGTATCGGTTATGTAGTCTTATAGGTCACCAATGAACATAAAACTCTCAGGAGTTGAAAGTGAAATGTTCTATATATTCAGGCCAATTTTTTCAGTTCTCCTAACTTGCATCACCAAGCTTGAGGAGAAAATGAAGCTCCTTGAATATCAGCTGTTAGTGATACAGGAAGCTGAGAATAAAATACAAAATGTGAGAGGGAAATTGATGGATAAGATAAGAGATGAGTGGGATAATGTGTTCGAAAAAAATCATGGTTTGTCAGTGCTGAGACATCTGAAAGTAGTCACAGATGGAGAAAGTGAGGATCTCTCTGTTGAAATTGAAATGAGAAATGTAAATAAGTTTAATTATGCCCTCTAACCTCTGTTTGTGTGGAGTGTTACTCCTCTGCTTACAAACTTATTTTGACTGACGAAAGACACAGCTTGACAGTGGGTAATTTGAGGAGCATCATTTCAAATCATATTATGTCCAAGAAACAAAATTTTACAGGAAGAACGAAAAACTGATTACTCCTAATCTGGGTAATTTTTCACAAAGTAAAAAATATGACGTTATTGTGCTTGAGGAGTACTTCAAGGAACTTGAAAAAATGAAATCACTTTTCAATTCTGTTCTTCAAATTGAAGGAAAATGTGTTGGACATAATATGTTTTGATCCAATAATTGTACAAATGTTGTAATTAGAAATTCTTAATTAGGAAAATACATAAAATAACCAATAATTATTCTTGTTATTAAAGAAAAACATTATCTGTTAATATAAAATTACAATTTTCACATTAAACATTTTGATATACAGAGTGTTCATAACTTCTTTCTGCTGTCATGAAGTCTTTAATGAGATAAATGATTGCATAAAAACCATTAATATTGTTTTATTAAATAAAACATTCTTTTATTAAGACAAAAAAAGAAATATACCCATTAAACAAATTTTTATGTAGGTCTACAGGGTGTTCATAATATCCATCCGGCTGGATTCATAATGTTTGAATCTTTTTCACATGTTTCCGAATCCTCCTCCTTCTTCTAAGCAGCCACAAGTTGCCATACTATCATCATCCTCATTTCCAGTTACCACATGCATCAATGCATCGATGATGTTAGCATAGAAATCTAAAGCTTCACACAATTAAAATAAGCCCCTGTTTTTTAACTATTCCTCTCTGCCATAAGTTACTATAGGTTATAGAAAAAAATGAAACAGTAATTTTACATTTTAAAAATTCGAGGGTGTTTTCAGCTCATTTCCCTTCTCTGACATGAACTCCCCTCCCCCCACGAATTAGTAAATACCCTGATGTGTAAGAAAGAGGTAAAGACCTGAAGATTTGAATGTTGTTTTAATATTGTGTTAAATTACATTAAATTAAAATGATAGAATTTATACATTCATTAGAATATTGCCAGGGTGTGATAAATGTTTGTAGAGAGTCTCACAATCCCTCTATTTTCATTGAAATCAATTTTTACGTGCCTTGCCTCATATTTCATTTTATGTGCATGTTATGCTTGCTTTTGCTGCTTTCTGCGTCGTCCTGAACTGTCACCTACAATAGTTTCTTGTTCCATACTGGAAACAACTTCCATCACACACAGCTCGCAAGGATGAGACTGTATTGTCCGCTTTGAATATGGAGCATTGTCGAGAAAAGTGCGCCATATTGTCAGTATAACTAACATAAGAAAGTAATAAATTAATTGCATTCATACCTATTCTATAACATGAATATTGGACGTAATACGATATGAAACAGACAAAATAAAGGACTGAATACGATTTGAAACAGCCGCTAATTTTAAGCAGTCATTTACACTGTTAGCGAATACGATTTGATACAATCAGAGTTCACAGCGTGAAAGACCGTATCCGAAACTATACGAAAATGTATCAAACTCAATTTTGTCCACCAGTGGACATAATATGATTTGAAACGATGCTCCTCATTTGAGAGAGATGATTGTTATGTGTTGCAAAGAAAATTGTGAATGAAGATGTAGATAATTTTTTTGATTGCTTAACTTCTGTTTGTTAGAGACAAATAAAATTTTGAGGTCTTGTTTTACTATTTTAAGTGCCTATTTTACAAGCTTATTTTATGTGCCTAAACATATAATTTTTGTGACCTAAAATCTCGAGTCTATTTTATTATTGCTATGTCTTCCTCTCATCATCTCTTAAATCCTCTGTGGTTGTAAAGGGATCTTCAGCAAATTATTGTCAATTCCTATAAGACAAGTATAGTAGAACCACAGTCTAGTACAGGCATGTCAGAAATCAGACACTGAAAGTGTAGTGTATGTGCAGATTGCGTCATTCACTTGTTGCTCTTACCAGTTCTTAGCGCGAGGGATGTACAAGAATCTATTCTGTGCTTCTAGTGTTCAATTAAATTGACATTTGGTCATTATAAAAACACTTAGTCGAAGGAAAAAACGCAATTATTGTCATTGTCTATATCTGACAATTGTAACACATGAAACAATAGACTTACTCAGTTACAATTCACAAAGCAGTCGTTTGTAAAGAATCATTTATTTACATGATTTGTATACAGTACAGTATTTGAAGAAAATATAAATTTTGCAGTAATTTCGAAACAACAAAAAACGAACACAGTATTTCATTTTACATAGTAGGTACTGATTATTTCAAAGTAATACTCTTTCATTGTTCCTCAAGCATTATTGGGACCATTGGTGCACAAATGTTAAAGACAATATTTTACTCCCAATTACATGCAATAGGACATTGTGAGGCTTTTACACTGGACTCATTTCCTTGCTGTATATTAATATAAATTCACATTATTAATAAATTGGATAAATTAAACTTAGTTTTAAATTTATATATAGTTGATTTGGAAAACGTTGAGAGCAAGTATCAGAAAGTTGGGAGTATTACTGAAATGAGTTAAAAGAATACTTCACAAGCTTCGAAGCAAGGACATTTTCTTTATGTCAGGTTTAAAGATTTATTAACGTAAGTATATTAACATAATATAATAACGTGAGATGGAAAATCCGCCATTATATATTTTTCCAGAAAATTTTTCCGCTTACAAATAGTTGCTTTCTTCCTTCCCTTACAACCTCAAGACCCCCACATATATTCTTTACTCAATATTCTCATCACTTATCGGCTTATCAAATAGAAGTTGTAAGTCGTGTAACCATTGATGGCTGTGTTAGTACAGACTCCAAAACAACATCATTGTCATGTTCGCCTTGCCGTGAGAGTACTAATTAAGAAATAAGAGCTGGTGAATATCATATTTTGAGAACTTTACTAATCTGATTTAAATTCTCACATCACTATTAGGTCCACATGATATGATGAAAGCCTTTCATTTTAAAATAATTACTGTTGGCTGAGGAAAACATCATAACAGTTATGTTATATGATTCGTGAATTTCTCTTCTTCGTTATATCTATGGACTCCTCACTTTATTTTTCATAACGCATTCACAATCACAGCTCAAAGAGCACATCCGTACTCTTCTGTGTTACTGAAACCAAAGCTGTTCTGCTATTGCAAGTAATGTACAGCCCTGTCGCATTCCCCTCCAAGCCGATTCACTCCCTCCAAGTAGGGGAATAGGAGCTGCACATTGCACAGAGACAAGTGCATAATGTGCGCGACTGCACAATGTGCAGGGTTTTGACATGCCTGGTCTAGTATATACAGTCACGAAGCTTGGGATGATTTTTTGCAATTCTCGCGATAGTTGCTAGCCGCTTGGAGTGCTGTGAGTACTAGGAACAATAGACTGTGCCACTGCCAACATGATCTAATACAGGACAGACCATGTAACTGGCTTAACTCTATCACGAAAGATGGCGTTTCATCCATAGAAATTAGTTGGAATGCATAATGAGTAACATATATTTCTCTAAAATGTAGTGTAATTGCATTAATAAAACTTAAAACAATGATTAGGAGACACTTCAGACATAATTCACTTGCGAGTTAAGGTGTAATATAATTTTTGGTGTGAAAATTACGTTGTTTGTATGCGTAATACCAGCCTTTATTTCGATTAAATATTGTGAAATTCTTGTATATTCATTTATGCACGATTCAATAATTTTCAATTGCACCGCACGGATATTTATATATGTTGAAATTATGGGTTATGTTTACTGTACCACTTGCCCCTTTCTGTTTAATTTCAGTGGTCTCCAATGCCCTGCCATTCATATCGAAATTATAGGTTATGTTTACTATATTTAACTTATACTCTTAAATTCGCAATTATACATTATAATTAAGCATAATGTCATGTATGATACCCCACACATTCAATTTGTCTATATTTTAATACTACACTTGAGTACCTACTGAACTATTGTATTTATCTACTACCTAAGAGATGAAGTAACACTATCGTATGTACACTAATTTCATAGGAGTGGTATGCTAAATTTTCTGTCTACAATTAAGGAATGTAGATGTGCTAAATTAAAATCAGTATATAAATTACATTTTATTAAACCTCAAAATAGCTTCCATTCTAAAGTTAAAATGTTGATGCAAACAGATTATGTTAACACGTAAAATTCTCTTCACATTAAAATAACACAGTTTTGTAATTAGTTCTGCAACATATTATGCAACAAGAAGTAAACGGAACTTACCGACATATTACACTAAATAAAGCTTAGCTATGATACGCCTTAAAGTTATAATATAATATTTCACTGAGCTACATACACTGAAATAGAAAATCCGAACATACATTACGGCCTGGTAGATCGAAAAAGCATTGACTGTGCTGTATTTCGGATTGTTGTGAAAAGTCGTGTAAACTATGAAATGTTCGTTATCGGTTGTAATAACTGTAAATGGCTAAAATACAATAATTTGAATAATAATATGGGACAAGGAGACGTTTGCAGTACTATAAATTGTAAGAAAAAGAGATCAGAGTTATCCTTCTTCTGAAAGATCCAGGAAGATGAGTTTATAAAATATAATACATACTTAATGAAAATAATATATAAACCTTATGTATGTCATATTTCAATAGTAGAATGAAGGTGTTAATTTTTTCAAAAGAACACAATATCGTGTTATCGTTTGCTAGGGAAAGGGTCTGTGTTGAGGCGATAGTAGCGATCCTGGTGGTTAGCAACTATCAATGGATGCATATTTATTAAGTGTTGAGCTTCGTGACTGTATATACTAGACTGTGGTAGAACCCTACTAGTTCAAACTAATTGGGACATGGGCCTGTTCAGATTATCGGAATTTCGGATTAAGTGGAGGGGAAACAAATGCAAGCAGGGAAACCATGCATTATCCCCTCCCTACCCTTCAGTGTCCACCACTTTTTTCACTTTCGAGGTCTAATTCTATCTCCAGTGATAAAGTAAGTTGTACTTTATATCGTACATTTTGAGTTTCTAAATGCTGTACCATTAAATGGATTGAGTTTCAGTTCAAGTGATCTTTTTTTTCCTTCATCTTGTCTTTCTCTCTCTTTTTTTATATGTTCAAATTATGCGGAATTTTGGATTAGCGGGGTTTGGACTAGAGGAGTTCTGCTGTATAATGTTTCCATTTTTTCTGTTTCTCTTCTCTCTTTGCACCTATGTCTCTTTTTTACTTTTTAAAAACAGAAAAATATAATTTGTATATGGATAAGCTATTTTTCTCTTTTCTGAGCCCTTCTCAGCAATGCTAAGAATACATGATTGCACATGGATGCTGCATACAGAAAATACTGTAATTTGCTTTGGGACAGTATTTATGAATGTTTGTTATAAAGTTCATTAACATCATAAATATTTGTTGCACACTGTACAATATTGGGATACACTTTTTCTGATAACAAAATTTGCATGAAACTTGCTTTCTAGATGAAAAATATACTTTATCAATACAATAAGAACAATGACATTATTATATATATATATAATACTTCATATTGAACTTTAATTTTGGCTGAAAACTGAAATAATATAAATATTTGGCTCAGTTAAAGTCCAATAATGGTTTTGAAAAGAAAATTGTATGCTTTGAAGTTTGTAAAATGTATATTTGTACTTCAAAGTGTTCTCATAGTATTACTGGCAGTGAAACTTCCCTTGATGTTATTTATTTGGTGCTCTAAACAAAATAAGAGTATCAGTTGAAGAAACTTATAAGAGATTCATATTCTCAATTCATTCATGTATTTTATTCCATAGATCTTACATGAGCAGTGAAGCTTTAAGATGTGGAACAAGTCAAAATTTTACAATATTACATTTACAATTTTTACAAATTTTTACAGTTTTACAATTTAGTAATTTTCTACAATTTTGTGCAATTTTTTACAATATTTTGGCGAGATGTAGTGAGATGAGGTGAGGTCCGAGGATTCGCCAAGAGATTACCCGGCATTTGCCTTTTGGTTGGGGAAAACCTCGGAAAAACCCAACCAGGTAATCAAATCAAAGGGGTTGCAACTATCAATATTTTGGCTTATTGTATTGAGGTAAATGAAGTTGGAGTGTTGATGTAAGATACTATCAAGCACATTGTCACTTGGCTTCATAATGTAGAAATATTTCTTAGTTACTGTGGGCAATTCTTAAAGTAATTTCATGTATGTTACTTTGCTACTTTATATAATTAATTAAATTGTAAAATATGTTCACATCAGATGGCTGCATTAGAATGTTTTGCTCGAGCATGGCAATGGTTGCCAGATAAGACACTAGGTTTACTAGGTTCGATGTCGCCAAGGGAGTAGTATTCAGTCATTTGATTTGATTTCATTTGATTTGAATTGAATTTAAGTGGGAGCTATGACAGCCCTAGCACTGCGACCTAAATGATCTATGGCCGAGTGCACCATTTTTTATCAGAATTTTACCATGGTGAAGTTCGCATTTTACCCTGTTCAACCTCAGTTTCTGGTGCATCAATCGTGATAAAAGTTAAGCGTAGTAGTTTACCAGGGTAAAACTTAACTGCTTGTGATGGTATGATTATGTGGAATTTATCAGGCTCAAGTTCAAACAAAACGGCGGTGCGATTTGATGGAGTAGAAGACGAGATGTTGTACTTGGATTATTTAAACAGAGACCAACGTCAAATTGGCGTTAATGTGGAAAGAGGGGATCCTTTTGAAGAATACGTGAATAGGAAATTCGAGATGTCGTCTGTCCAAAGAAACCATATGGTGGTTAGTGAATGAAATGAATGAAAGGTTGGAATTTCCTATTAATCAAGATAATCCCATCTCACTTACAAGTAGAGTTTTAACAATGTTAAGAGTGTACCTACAGGAACATGTAACATTGTGATTGGTGATATGTCTAACATTCATTGTACCACGGCATTTTGCATTAGTAATCATGTGTCGAACATTATTGTGTCTTTCTCCACATGCTATAATCAGTTTCCTTCAAGGACAGAACTACAATCTGCAATGGATGAATTCCATCAAATTGATTAATTGCGGGGTGTTGTGATAATGGTAGGCTGTACTCACATCAGAATTCAGTCTCCTGAAGGAGACAATGCAGAACACTACCCTAACAGAAAATCGTATTTTTCTATCAACTGCCAAAACATTAGCGACCATAACTTATGTTATTAATAAGAGATGGGTTAACAGTAAAAATATATATACATTAATACAAATATTATTGTAATCTTCATCTTGCGATGTTGGATGACGTATATACGTCCGTTGATGTGACATATTAATGAATTTAAATACTTTATAGTCACAATCATGCCATGGTATGATTGTGACTATAAAGTATTTAAATTCATTAATATGTCACATCAACGGACATATATACGTCATCCAACATCGCAAGATGAAGATTACATTTGTAATGTTTCTTCCCACCCATAAGCAGTGCTGACTAGATCAGACGCTATGGACAGTACTCTATAACAGAGTCGCCAGTATGAAAGGATGATTCCGAGCCTTTAGCGTGAGATGAACTCGATAGCTCAGTTGGTAGAGTGCCTGACCGGAGTACAGGAAGTCGCAGGTTCGAATGCCGCTCGATGTTGTGAAATTTTTCTTTCATACCATGGCATGATTTTGACTATAAAGTATTTAAATTCATTAATATGTCACATCAACGGACATATATACGTCATCCAACATCGCAAGATGAAGATTACATTTGTAATGTTTCTTCCCACCCATAAGCAGTGCTGACTAGATCAGACGCTATGGACAGTACTCTATAACAGAGTCGCCAGTATGAAAGGATGATTCCGAGCCTTTAGCGTGAGATGAACTCAATAGCTCAGTTGGTAGAGTGCCTGACCGGAGTACAGGAAGTTGCAGGTTCGAATGCCGCTTGATGTTGTGAAATTTTTCTTTCATACCATGGCATGATTTTGACTATAAAGTATTTAAATTCATTAATATGTCACATCAACGGACATATATACGTCATCCAACATTGCAAGATGAAGATTACATTTGTAATGTTTCTTCCCACCCATAAGCAGTGCTGACTATATCAGACGCTATGGACAGTACTCTATAACAGAGTCGCCAGTATGAAAGGATGATTCCGAGCCTTTAGCGTGAGATGAACTCGATAGCTCAGTTGGTAGAGTGCCTGACCGGAGTACAGGAAGTCGCAGGTTCGAATGCCGCTCGATGTTGTGAAATTTTTCTTTCATACCATGGCATGATTTTGACTATAAAGTATTTAAATTCATTCACAAATATTATTATTATAACTTGTAATTTTATTTAATGTAATAAAAGTGCTGTAGCATATGATTATGTGAATTTTCAAATATAATAAATATAACCTATCTGGAGTGATATTAAATTCTGTGGCTAACTTAAAAAATTTAGCTTTTTCTCTTTTAGGGAACATCCATTGGTCTTCTTGTTTTCTAGAATATTGGCGTAAGAGCTATCTAGCTCTAAAAGAATCCCTATTTCATGATCTGAAAAATTTGGGGTTCTCTTTTTGTTCTCCATACACATTTTACCTATCTGTAGTGTTATAAATAAACGACTCAAACAGAGCGTCTAACAAAATCGAAGCGCATACTGGTAACAATTGGGTACCATCTGTTCTTAACTTTGCTCTCCTGTGGATGCTTTCCTTTGTAGAAATGACATGCGATGTCTGAGTTAACCTGGGTGAAGAGGGCAGTCAGAAGAATAGGTTTCAGTGACCGAGGATCATTGTTGATGCACCGCATTCGTATTTTCACTACAGTTTTCTTTTTACCATGTTCCCATGACCCTTGATCACTACGTTTTTTGATCGAGATTGCTGCACTCTGCCACTAATGTGCTTCCCAGTCATAATATCCTGCCAGTCCAGTAGTTTAATGTCCTTGATGAACTACTCGGTCAGTTAGAGCACGCATGTCATACTTGGTCCTAGTGATACGCTGTCAAAAATACTGTAATATGGAATAAGAAGAGAAAGACGCGGTAAAGTGAAACTTCTTAAGAAGTAAAATTAAGTGTAAAAGTGGAAATGAAAAGTGAAATATGGGATAAAGACCATTTATAGTGTTAAATATGCATAAAGTGGCTTTCAAAAGTATTCCACTCTCTTGTTCTTTGATATGGGAAATGGTTTAGAATATAAACACAGTTTAGTTCCAGATATGGGTTGAATTTATTACTATAATATTAGCATATACTACGCTGTACTTTCGTTGCTAATATAATCAGTTGGTAGTTACTTACGATATATCGTAATGTATCGTATTACAGTATGAGAAGGATAATTATCAGAGAAGGCCTAAGGCCAAGTTTGATAACCCATCAAGTATAGTATACATGGTGATTCATGAGGAAAGGTAAAAAATTTAGGATGTGAATTTTGAAGTCATTCTGAGTCAAAAAAGTTCATATGAATGTAGGTCCGTTTTCGAATAGTTACGGAGATATGGCTCTTTGATTTCAAAAAAAACTTCTGAGATTCCATTGTACTAACTCGCATTTAGAGACAGATGACGGACAAATTTAAAGTTTATATTCACGTATGCATACATACCTAATATTCTAGATGTCGGGATCGATGTTTTCGCACATTTTCAAAGGTACTTCCTTCTGCTTCAATGCACTGTTGTGCTCGGGCGTGAATCGCTCGGGAGAGTTGCTCGTAACTGTTCTTTATGCTGCATCCAAAATATGGTCGATTAGCACCTCTCTCGTTTCCCCCCTTCCTTTGCTATACCAAGTCTTTCATCCAACCTCATAGACAGTAAGTACTCCTCGATATGGTACCCTTCTGTTCGGAAAGTGTCGTTCATATTCAGCGACGGCACGCAAGGAACTTCCATCACACAAACCATAAACATACACAATATCGACGTATTCTGTAGTCGAAAATTTATAAGGCATCTTGAAAAACACAACTTAACACTTCCGATAACTGTACCAGTATAACTACTGTACTGTAGGTAGCTGACTGGACTGCTGTGAATTGATGATAGTGTAGGCTATTTGTGTTATCTGTGGGTTCTGTGTCATTACATCAGACAGGGCAGGCAATTGGACATTTGTAATGCCCCACCACCCGGTTTGTTTCTCTTATCTACATCGCTCACAATGCAGATACCAATGTTACATCATTCATTGCGAACTTGACCTTGTCTCACTTCAGCAGCATATGGTAACATCTGATTCACATTGGGGCGAGATGTTTTACCAAAAAAAAAATGCATCTAGCTCCATCATCGTTTGAAAACGGACGTATGTTCATATGAACATTTTCACTCAAAATGGCCTAAGATATCGTATCCTAAATTTTTTACCTTTCCTCGTGAATCACTCTTTATACTATGACAATATGATACACATGTTCTATAATGCTTCATCTGCTTTTAAATTTCACTATTAATGAAATTTCACCATTATTTAAATTTCCACTATTTAATCTAAAAGTCTGGAGGTTTATTAAATTTGTCAGTCTATCTGGAGAGAGAGGTGACAGAATTTTGTTTGTAATCGATTATTGAAACAATTGAATTTACATTAGTTATGATAACTAAGTCACTATAAACAAATTAGTAAGAGACAACAATTTTTAATTTTTTGTCATAATTTTAGCACCGTTTTAAAAATGAATTCTATATGTGAAGAAAGTGTTGCCTATGATATTGGTATTGCAGCAGATTCTGAAAAATTTGTTGTTGATATGTGCGATGAAATGCCACTTTATCACACTACTGTGGTAAAGTATCTCCTTACGACATTTTTATGAATGTCATGAACTTCGACATTATGTAACGAAAGTGGATAAATTTATAAAATCGTTCTAACTCTCCACTAATAAAGTTTTATTGAACACCATGAAACTAGTGTTTCAAAATGAGTGTAAGAGGGCAGTATTGGGATAGATTTGAATGTGACAATAAGACAAGCCACCTAGATTTAAATATATCCATTACAAGAATGGTATGCTCGACCATCATAGGCTCAAGACATGTCGAGTGAGCAAATGCAGTGTCTTGTGGTATTCTTGTACACATGTTGGTTCATTTCCAAAGCCAAGCATTTGACAATTAAATATTGGTTCTTCTTAATTGATCTCTGCATAATTGATTCTCATTTAGTACTAGAAATTGAGAGTGGAATAATTGAAAGCCTGAACACAGGGTTTTGCCTCTTTTCTTATCTATTTAGTTACATTTATCTGAATCTAGGATGTATACTGAAAATATTTTGAATTACCTTTACAAGACCAGTGGTATTCATGTTGAATAAAATTATTTTTCAGACAATTTTTGGCCTTTTTGAAGCATCCATCATGTTGCCAGTGATAGTTTTTGGCGTAATATGGCCCAATTTGAAACTCTATAGCAGAGGTCTCCAAATGACATATCGTCATTCGTGCTCTCGATGCTGCCCGCCGAACACAGTGTGCTGTAAGACTAGAGAAGTGGGAGAGACTCGTACCTCAACAGATAGGAGCGATCAGTGGGGGATCACAGCAACAGTCTGCTTATGTTTACAAATAAAAACATCAAAAGAATAAGAAATATCATACGTTTGTATATTATTTTGACATATATGAAGCTGGAGCCCCGTCTGTTGCTATTGACACAAGCCATTGCACATTCAACCTCTTCTGTTCTATGGTGCCTTTCAGTGCCTGGAAAAGATCTTCTCCAGTTGTATTTTGTAATTACATCTAGAAGACATTCAGACACAGTGAAATGTTCATTAACTCCTCGGATGAAAATGGCTAGGTGAGCTTTGTCATTTCTATCTGTGCTTTCGTCCAATGCAAGTGAGTAAGCTACAAACTGGTTAATTGTGGTTTCAACTTCAGATTCAATTACATTTACAATCTTGAAATTCCTTCTCTGAACTGTAATTGGAAACAATTTAATTTTCTTAAACTTTGACTTTGTTCTGGACACAGTATTTTAGTAACTTTCTGTACACACGATTTTATAAATGATGCTTCTGTAAAGGGCTTCATTGATTTTCCAATATTCCAAGCTAGAACATAGCTAGCAAGAAGCTTTTTTGTTTAAGACCGAGGACACGTGTGTGATTTGTGTTTGTATTTTCTTGTTTTATATTTATCAAAATATTTGTAGGCCTACGCATTTCACCTAAAATTAAACGAAAAACTGTATGTTTGTCATGCGGAACTGAGTGTAAACGTATTGTAATATACTGATTGTGATTTATAACCAACAGTCATACAGATAGCCCCAAAATAAATTATTTTCACATGTCCAACATGCCTGTAATTGTATGATATTCTTTGTGAAGAGTCGAGTAGTGTCGTCGCATGTTGAATTTTAACACACCCTTAAGAATTTTCGAACAAATTAAACATTTCATATTCTCCCCACTAACACAAAAAAAAATTCTCTTCCTCTTCATCCTTGAATGTACTACGTCCATGATTAGAAGACATTGTGAAACAGTGGAACACTCCGACCAAGACAATGGTAATGGTAGTCCGCCACTGCTCTTTGTTTGCGCATAAACATTGAATACAGTACAGTGGAGATCGGTGAGGCGGAACGCACTCATTATGTACTGGCTTTGGTTCCGTTCAGGGGCTTACTCGCGAGTAGGCTTTTGGAGACGTCTGCTCTATAGTGAATATACAACTTTCTGTACTGCTTGTCTTCCCTCGTCTAATCTATTATAGCCTTTCTGAATGCTTACTGATAGAATTGATATGATATGATATATATTTCTCAAAATCTTCGGTCCTGCTGGCCCTTCACATTTCTGTATTCGGGCCAGCATTCCCTTACTTGCACTACTTACAACTTTAAACAAGACGTTTTTTGACACTTGAAGCCTGTTCTTGCTATGTCTTTCATGTCCCTTCACTTTCACTTGACCATCCTTTTACTTTATCCACTACTCTTCTACTTCCCTTCTCTTATTCTCAGTTCTCTTAAAAATCATTCCTATCTTCATAACTTAATACTTTGAATAACAATACATATAACTTATTTAATATATAAGACCTAACCCTTGTTGACTATTTCACTAAAAACTTGAGCTATTATTATATTCACTGTCTAAACTCTTCTCACACAACACATTAGCGCTTGTATCCTAGCAACATTGCTTTCACTTTATTTAAAACACTATTTAACACTGAAAAAAAAAAGTAAAACAGTTCACTTCCATTTAACCATTACCTAGCTGAGCCTACTATTATTTCATCCCACTGATGCACCATTTCCTCAGATTATAGACAGGTTGATTCTCCACTATTGCCCCCTCTTTTCACACTCCTGCCACGCTTTACACACTCAATACTTCCCCTTCTATTCCCCACACTTATTTCGCTTCCTCGTTCTTCTTTCGTCGGTTCAGTATTCCTCTCTCTCCCCTTCTGCCTTTCTCTAATTCTGTTGCCATCTGATACTATGCTACTGATAGAATTAATCAGGACATATGGTCGGTTTGACAAATATAGGTTGATTAGTAGTGCATTCGGATGTGGTCACTTGGACCTTCCTGGATCTCTTAGTCTGGCAGTGTTAAATTCTATTTCTTAAGTGATGGGTACTCCTGAGGATATCATGTTGTTGTCGTCGTCGTCGTTGACGACAAGTCTTTATTAATCACGAGTGTATACAACTTTCAGTCATTTACTATTTTGTTCTGGAGATGGGGTTCAGGACCTCACAGAGTGATGTGGCGTATTAGTGAAGTGATGATGATAATGGTACAGGCAATGGGAGAACCACGAGAAAGAAGCCCTCAATGCCCCTTTGTCCACTACACAAATTCCTTCATGACTCAGACAGGGAACGAACCAAGACAGAGAGACTGATCACTTGACCTTGGGTGAGGGATGATGATGATGATGATGATGATGATGATGATGATGATGATGATGATGATGATGATGATGATGATGACGACGACGAGTAGTAGAGTTTTGTTCTGACAAGCGAAAATCACCCAGTAAATTTCTCCTGGAGTCATTAAAGTCAAATTGGAGCAGCTTTTATTTTGTTTGTTTGTATGACACAGAATGTTTAGCTGGAAAGCATGTGAAGAATTTATATTGCCCTTAAGAAACTATTTCCTTCCTTTTTTCTCCTGGGTGTCAATATTCAAATCACAGATCTTAAGCCATGCTATAAATTTCCAATTTATTTATATACTTGCTTTCTTAACATCCTATACAGAATTGAAATAACCTTGCAGACTGAAAGGGACAAAAGGGTAGACGTAAATGAATAGAAAACCTATATTACGTTTTGTGATTAAATGCACGGTTAATTAGGAAATTAAGTTTGAAGTTTCAGCAGTCCTGCAACATCGTCGCTAACACACACAATTCGTGATACAGATGTAAGAGGTCAATGAACTCTGTGTGTCTAGGTAGGTGAGCTCTTGTCTGCCAAGACGTTGCCACTTGTTCGCTTTGTGCAATGGCTTGATTTAGGGTTTTTTTAATTAAATTTCCAAAAAACCGTTCATGCTATTGAAATATGCCAGAGGGATAAATTATATTCTTTACTAGATTTCTCATCGATATGGACAAAAATCACGATCCTGCTCACAATAGTTACCCAATAAGAGAAAAATTATGAACTTTCCATCAATATGATATTACAGTTTTTTGTTACATACACCATGGACTATTCACTCTGGAAACCTGCATGACTATTTCACTTCCATTCTCTATATTTATCTATTCACTTATATACTGATAACTGTATTTGTTTCCATAGAATTCCTATCCCTGTCATATTTCACTCTAACCTCATTCTAGATCAGTTTAGAACCTGAAATTGCATGAGCATACAATGTGATTACAACAAAATAAGGACATGATACTAACATCACATTAATAACGAATAAAGTTTCATTTCTAGTCACAGTTTGAATCAATAACTCCCTCCAGCACTGCGTTACAGCAATCAATACTTTAGCTTTGTATTATTATTATTATTATTATTATTATTATTTTTTTATTATTCCCCCCCCCCCTAAAAAATGTGTCCCCTTTTTATTCAGTATGCTCCATTGCAGTAATGCAATACTACACACATTTGTTGCTACACTGTTTTTACATTCTGTCGGAACTTAAAACAAAAACTAATAGTACACTATTTACAATGTTTAAAAGGATGTAAAGTCAGCTGACTGAATAGAGTTTATGAATTATTTAAAATTATTAATACTAATACTATTTTAACTGGAGTAGTATTTTCACTATTTACAATATAATACACTGCCGTGAAGTCTACTGACTTAATAAAGGTGGTAAATTGCTTATAATTATTTTAACATATCTAACTACTACTATTATTACTGAATACTAATACTAATACAAGTAGAGTAGTTTTTTCACTATTTACAATATTTATAGTAATGTGAAATCTATTGATTGAACAAAATTTCTGAATCCCTTATAGTGTTTTAACAATAGTTTCTCATGTGACACTGGCCATCTATCTTGATTTCTATATATTCCCTTCTTCAGTATATCCCTTTGTTTATTCAATTTGACACACGAGTATATTAGGTGATCTACTGTTTGTGCATCTTGAAGGCATGAACACGTATTCTTATTCTTATTCTTATTCTTATTATTATTATTATTATTATTATTATTATTATTATTATTATTATTATTATTGGTGCTGCTGTTACAAACAATCACGTGGGGACTGGAGTGTCAGCAGGCAAGCTGTGCGTGCCTGCAGCCATGCTGCCCCTGAAAGCAAATCTGGGTAAAATAATGGCTCTGTAGCTGTAAAACATAGTCTGTTAGAAAAATAAAATTATAAAAACCGGTTGGACATTTTTTGGACTCATGAATGAAGATATATGAAGAGCAAAACATATATCAAATCTATAAGGACCCAGACATAATAAGAGTAATCATTAAGGCAATGAGGATTGGGTAGCTAGGAGACATATAAAACAATATGACGAGTACCATTGTAGAAAGTTTACTTCATTAAACAAGATAAAACAAGGTGGAGAGGATGACCACCAAAACGATGGGTTAATAGTGTAGAGGAGGACTTGAAAGATGGTAGAGAGATGGAAAAATATGGCAGTTAAAGGGAGACAAGCATCATAGCGGTGATCAAGGCTGGAGAGCAGCTATTGACTCGTACTTTCCCTGTTTTCATTCCATAATTTAGGCCTACAGTTACCCTTATCCATGAAATATGACTGCACCATTGTGGAGTAATGGTTAGCACGTCTGATCGTGAAACTAGCAGGACCGGGTTCAAATCCTGGTTGGGGCAAGTTACTTTGTTGAGGTTTTCTCGGGTTTTCCCTCAACTCATTAAGAGCAAATGCTGGGTAAATTTCGGCGCTGGACCACAGCACAGTCTAGTACATACAGTCATGAAGCTCAATACTTACTAAAGATGCATACATAGACAGTTGAAATATGCATCCATAGACAGTTGCTAACCACCAGGATTGCTACTATTGCCTCATCACAAACCCTTTCCCCAGCAGATGATAAAATGTATTGTACTTTTGATATCGTATTCTTTTGAAAAAATTAACACTTTCTTCCACTATTGAAATATGAAATACATATTATTTTCATAAAGTATATATTATATTTTATAAACCCACCTTCCTGGATCTTTCGGAAGAAAGATAACTATGACCTCTTTTTCTTACAATATTTATAGTACTACAAGCATCTCATTGTCCCATATTATTATTCAAAGTATTGCATTTTAGCCATTTACAGTTATTAGAACCGATAACGAACATTTCACAATTTACACAACTTTTCACAACAAAGCGAATTACAGCACAGTCAATGGCTTTTCGATCTAGACCAGGCTGTAATGTATGTTCGGGTTTTCTATTTCAGTGTATGTAGCTCAGTGAAATATTATATTATAACTTTAAGGCATATCATTGCTAAGTTTTATTTAGTGTAATGTGTCCATAAGTTCCGTTTACTTCTTGTTGCGTAATATGTTGCAGAAATAATTACAAAACTGTGTTATTTTAATATGAAGAGAATTTTACGTGTTAACATAATCTGTTCGCATCAACATTTCAAGTTTAGAATGGAAGCCATTTTGAGGTTCAATAAAAACGAATTTATATTGTGATTTTAATTTAGCACATCTGCCTTCCTTAATTATAGACAGATAATTTACCATACTACTCCTATGAAATTAGTGTACGTACGATTGTTACTTCGTCTCTTATGTAGTAGATAAATACAATAATTCAGTACTCAATTGTAGTATTCAAATACAGACAAATAGAATGTGACAGGTGTCATACATGACATTATGTTTAATTATAATGTATAATTGCGAATATAGGAATATAAGTTAAATATAGTAAACATAACCTATAATTTCCATATCCATAACATACATATGTAGTGGCAGGGCATTGGAGACCACTAAAATTAGACAGAAAGGGGCAACTGGTACAGTAAACATAACCTATAATTTCAACATATCTAAATATCCGTGCGGTGCAACTGAAAATTATTGAATTGTGCATAAATGAATGTACAAGAATTTCGCAATATTTAATCGAAATAAAGGCAGGTATTACACATACGAACAACGTAATTTTCATACCAAAAATAATATTACATCTTAACCCTTTCTTACCTATAGATACCATATGGCAATAATTAACTTTATAGCATTTATATACTTGTGTGTTACATATGAAGATAAATTTTGCTAGATAACTTCTATTTAAATACATTTTCATCAATATAGTTTTGTTTCAAATGTTGCCACTCCCGTAACTTGGTCACTGAATTGGTGCTAATACAGCTATTTGTTTCAACATGGATTGCTTGTAAATTTAATTTGGGTTAGAAAGGGTTAACTCGCAAGGAATCATGTCTGAAGTGTCTCCTAATCATTGTTTTAAATTTTATTAATGCAATTACACTACATTTTAGAGAAATATATGTTACTCTTCATGCATTCCAATTAATTTATATGGTTGAAACGCCGCCCTTTGTGATCGGGTTAAGCGAGTCACATGGCCTGTATTAGATCACAGTGGCAGTGACACAGTCTATTGTTCCTAGTACTCACAGTGCTCCAAATGGCTAGCAACTATCGCGAGAAATGCAAAAAATCATCCCAAGCTTCGTGACTGTATACAATAGACTGTGACCACGGTATCATCTCGATGGCATTATCACCTTCATTTCACTGAGATGCTAGATAACCATAGCAGTTGATAAAGCATAGTGAAATAACCAACTAAAAGGAAAATAAAAATAAAAAAGAAAATATGAAACCGAATCCACAATGTTCCTACAATGAATGCTCCATGAAACGAGCAACTACTGATATTGAAATTCCCAGAGTTGGTGACAACATTTCGGATTTTAGTTGTGGTACAATGAGATGACAGAGTATTCAAAATTCATACACAACATGTAGAACACGTATATGCATATTTGTACCTTAATCTTATAATTATTATATATGTGATTTTCGTGTTACAGGTCGCCATCTTTTGAAATGCTATGAGGCAATTGCTGATTATGTTACTGATGTTACAAAAAGAATTGAAGAAAGTGGAAAGGAGTACCTTCCTGTTGAACATAGCGGGATTCACATGCTCTTGAAGAAACTTATTCACCACGACAAAGAGCGAAATGGACCTGAGCATGGTGAAGTATTGCATGTTATAATAATAAAATGTTTCTTCATTTCTTGCACGAAGTTACAAACGGTTCTGAAGTATAATGAATCATATTGTGAAGAGTATTTTAATAGTTTTACAAAATTATTGATTGCAATATTTAGGAGGCAGATGTCGTTGACCTAAAAATAGCTGAAAAGTGACCAATAAAATGCTCTTACATTGCTGCAATTGAGGAATTGAGGATCCCTAAAAAATTGATCAGTCATTCATGTCGGCATAGGTGTAAGGCAAGGCCGCGTGTTATCACCGCTCCTCTTTAACCTGGTCTTAGATGCAACTCTAAGAAGAGTGAATGTTTCCCCTAGAGGAATCCATTGGGGGCTCTCCGGTAGACTAGAAGATCTAGACTATGCGGGTGATATCTGTCTCTTAGCTCATTCCTTTAAAGATATGAAAGCCAAACTGCAACAATTGGAAAAGGAAGCACAGAAGGTGGGTCTTCAAATCAATATTAATAAAACTAAAGAATTGCACATAGGTACCAATCAACCTACTCTTCTAACTCTAAGCAGCGGCGTAATTGAAAATGTGAAGGAATTCTCATATTTATGCAGTATAGTCTCCCAGAATGGTGGTACAGATAGCGATGTGAGAGTAAGAATAAAGAAGGCAAGATATGCCTTTGGGCTGCTAAAGCCTATATGGAAGAGTGCTGCCTATACAATAAATACTAAACTGAGAATTTTTAACACAAATGTCAAATCCGTGCTTTTATATGGCTGTGAAACCTGGGAAATAACTAAAACTATTATCAATCAACTACAAGTTTTTATTAATAGATATTTGAGAAACATATTAAAAATATTCTGGCCGGTCCAGATATCCAACGAAAACCTATGGTTAAAAACTAAACAAAAACCAGTTGAATTTGAAATTCGGCATAGGAAGTGGGGATGGCTGGGACATACACTTCGCCGACCTCCAGATGACCCCGCCAGGAAGGCATTGGATTGGAATCCGCAGGGCAGCAGAGGAATTGGCAGACCCAAGATAACATGGAAACGAACTGTTCTCACAGAAGCAAAAACGATGGGGAAGACATGGAGTGAGATTAAGGCGTTGGCCAGGAATAGTCAGATGGAGAAGCTTTCTGAGAGCCCTATGTTCCACCTAGGAATGATAGGAATATTGATTGATTGAAAAAATTGATCTCTCTGGTGAAAGCTATGATGACAAATACCAAGTGCATAGTTAAAATTCAAAACATGATGTCTAACCCTGTTTCTACTAGGTGTGGCGTCCGACAAGGAGATTCACTAGCTTGTCTCCTTTTTAATATAGCACTGGGGAAAGTCATGAGGGATTCGCGTATTAATACTAGGGGAACTATTTTGTATAAGTCGATTCAGGTGCTGGCTTATGTACGCTAACGACTTAGATATCATAGGAAGAAGTCAGGCAGCAATGAAAGAGGCCTTTATTAAGCTGGAAAAGGCAGCAAGAAAGATCCATTTACAAATTAATGAAGAAAAAACAAAGTATATGCCAGTCACGAGAGCTAATATAAATGGACCCCCTTACCTGGAAATAGGCTCTTTTAAATTTGAAACTGTCCATAGTTTTATCTAACTTGGCTCTGAAATTAATAACAAAAATAATGTTAGTTCTGAAATAAAAAAACGAATATTATCTGCCAATAGATGCTTTTATGGTCTTAGAAGACATATGAAATCTCAAATTATATTTAGGAATACAAAAATTATGATGTATAAAACTCTTATAAGGTCTGTACTACTTTACGCATCTGAGACTTGGCCATTGTCGAAGTCAGATGCGACATTATTATGTACATTTGAAAGAAAGATTCTTAGGTAAATCTTTGGACCAGTTAGAGAAAACGGAACATGGAGAAGAAGGTATAATTTCGAACTGTACAGATTATGTAATGAGCCGGACATTGTTAAATTTATAAAAATAAGAAGATTGGATTGGGCCGGGCATGTTATGAGAAGATGATAGAGTTGCGAAGAGAGTTTTTATATTTATTCCGATGGAAAGAAGGAAGGTTGGGAAACCGAGATTGAGATGGGAAGACTGTGTGACGGATGACATGAAGACTTCGGGTGTTAGAAATTGGAGAAGTTTGGCATTGGATAGGGAGAAATGGTGAAAACTTCTGAAGAAGGCCAGGGCCCATGAAGGGCTGTCGTGCCAGTGATGATGATGATGATGATGATGATGATGATGATGATGATGATGATGATGATGATTTACATACAGATGCCTTAAAAATCACTTTAAGTTTAATAAATTAAATACAGGGATCTCTCTATGGACCAATAATAAACATAAAAGTGCAGAAATTTAAAAAAAAAAATAAAAATTACCCATACCCTTTTGTTTCTGTTTTCCTTGTATTAAAACAGTTAATTTCCATTTAATACAAATTCACGGATAGCCATGGGTTGTGCACTTCAACATACACTATCTACCAAAAAGTAATTGGACATTGTTTTTGCCACTTTAGAACCTCGTGGTACCACCTCTTGCTGCTATGACATCAGTCACCCTGTCAGGCATGCTCTCCACTAGTTTGTGCAGGATATCCACTGTAATGCGTCGCCATTCCTCTTGCAACATGGCATTCAGTTGGACAATGGAAATTGGCCGCATCTCCCGAGACCTCAATCTCCGGTCCATTTTGTCCCAAAGGTGCTCAATGGGATTGAGATCAGGTCTGTGCAGGCTAGTCCAACCGGTGAACATTATTGTCTGCATACCACTGCATAGTAGCCGCCGAAACATGGCACCTAACCAGGGGCGAATGCTAATCACGAAAGTTAGGCTTGCTCTTTTATTCATAGGGGAAGGTGGGAGGATATAATAATTCATAATTAATAAAAATAATCAGACCCACATAAATAATTTATTTTATAATTATGAAATAATTATGAGTCATGGATCATATTCGCTTATCAGATGTAGAAGTTCGATATAATATAACAAACATGGCCAACAAAACAGTTTATTTAGTTTTTTCGACCCTGCCAAACCAATGCATATTGTTGTATTGAGCTGCACTGAACAAGTGCACATATTCTCTATAATGTCTGTCTTCTCTTGAATAGTCCTTCGAGAAAATGGATTTAATAATAAGGTTTCAATGACACACAATTCCGAACTCATTGCAATACTTCAAATTAATGTTTAAGAATTAATAATACATGCAGCAGCTAACACATGCATTCCGCTCATACAATTACATTGCACTCTCAAATCATAGCACATTCCCGCTGTCAATACTGCTCTGTGTAATGTTAAATAGTCGTTGGTGTAGCTCTTGGACCAGAGCTTCAAACAACACATAACAGAAGCATGTGCGCCTAGGACGGACTAAGGAGGAAGGCACTTGCGCGCGCATCATATTCTTTTCTGTAGCTCCAAGAAACGAGCAAGCATTGCGATACTTGCGGTGTGCAACCTGTGGATGGTATTACACCTATACAGTATTCCAAAAATCAAAATAAATTTTAATGTACGTAACGTCATTTTGAGAAATACACATTCTTCGAAAATATTGGGCTTGCGCAGCAAGCATAGCATGCCCTGAGAAATCGCCCCTGCACCTAACATTGTCATCCTCAAAATGACAAGGGTCCATTCCATAGAAACGCCACAGTGTTGGGAGCAATTCGTTATCCACAATTGTACAGTATGCCTGTGAGTTTATTGTGCCACGAACAACCACCAGTGATCCCACACCGTAGTACGAGAAACACCCTCACACCATCACTCCACCACCACCAAATTTCCTGGTAGGCACTATACACTCTGGTAGAAGCTGTTCCCCGGGTAGCCCCCACACCCATACACGTCCATCAGACAGAAATAATGTGAATCTCGATTCTTCACTCCATAGAACCGATTTCCACTGCTCCAGTGTCCAGTTGCGATGGTCCAAACACCACTAGAGTCATCATCATCATCATCATCATCATCATCATCATCATCATCATCATCATCATCATCAACTGGCACTACAACCCTAGGTGGGTTTTGGCCGCTCGTACAACAGTCCTCCATCCACTAGAGTCTCTGAGCTTTATTTGTCTTCGTGATATGCGGCTTATGTACCACTGCTCTTCCGTAATATCCGAGTTGGTGGGCCTCTGTTCGCAGTGTTCCAATGAAAACAGACACGTTTGTTACTGCTTGAAACTCCTGTCTGATGGTAGCCATTGGTTGTGCCCTGTTCTTTATAATCTCACGTTTTAAGGTTCTGCGATCTCTGTTGGTCAGAATTTTTGGTCGCCCTGAACGTTCACCATTGTCACAATGTCCATCGACCAGTGGCGGTTCCTCGGGGGAGGGAAGGGAGGAACATCCTCCTCACATTTTTCTTCTTTTGAAAGTAAATACCAAATGAAATATATGCCTTGAAATTCGAGGAAGATTCGAAAATTTTTAAGTTCACAGCTATAAGAAAACCTCGGTTGATCGAGTGCTGCTAGAAACTATGAGAAGGATGCGAGATTGTTTGTGTGGAGGAAAGTTAATCCACTCCTCCTTTACTGCAGTTAACACACATAGACAACAGCATACTAGCGGCCAGAGAAAGAAGTAGAGTTTTAAAGCAAGTAAATGAACAGATAGGAAGGAGATCCTCCTCTGAATCAGGGAAATAGAAACCGACTGGTCTTGCAGCAAGCTCGCTACCGCTGCCATCTAACGATGCTGCATTCAACCAGACTATAACACATCTAGGAGGAGACACACTAAAAACAGTTTTAACGCAAAGCTATAAAAGACACCATATAAACTTTTTTTTTTTAATTATAAATCAAAATACATATATTCATTGCACTTTATATAAGCTATATTCATGGTTTGAAACTTTCGAGGATATCTGAAAGTTGAAGTTCGATTTATGTAAAACAGAGAGGAAGTAGTTCTAAGTTAGTATCGCAGATCTTTTTGGCCTTTGAAATTCACTTCCATTCATTGTCTACTAGACAGGACAACAGCCAAGTTGTCAGTTTTGTACAAATATGTTTGAAATTGACAGTACTGCAAACTAGATTATTTTTAACATAAAAAAATTAATCGGCCCCGGAAGCTTTGAACAATAATGGTAGTATGACTTTACAAGAACTGACATTCTTCAAAAGCATGTGATACCGAACTTGTAAAATGTACATGTGGCAACACAGACCACGTGGGTGGGTGCAGTGTTCTCGCTTTCCTAACAGATTATTTCTCATTCCCATTTCCGTAAAATGGTTTCGGTTACGTGTTAGTAGCTGGTCTCTTCCAACACGTGTGATGCTGTAGTGTGCGTGAAAAATGCTGCGAGTTGTGAATTTCCTTGTAATTGTTAATTTGTACAATTATTCAACAATGAATGGAAGTGAAAACATATTATATTTTGGGCAATTTAGGAAACTTAGTTTACAAAAACAGATTATTGCTATACAAAAGGGAAGGCCAACCCTAACACTACCTGGTCTTACATGTATGCATGTTGGCTAATTTGTAGCTTGTTTCTCTCAAGAAGTTGTCATTTTGTGCTTTTAACTTCTTTCCTTCTCTTAAGAAATATGCAGGAGCCGCCATTGCCATCGACCTTCCACTTACGTAAGACAAATGCTACTGTTGATTTGGGCCTGTTTGTCGTAGCGGCTATTGCCCTTCTAGAGAGTCCACTGAGATGGCACCCCACAATTATGCCCTTATCAAAGTCTGATAGTTCTGCACCACGTGCCATCTCTTCCTCAACTGATTCTCTTGCTCACTACAACAAGAGTCAAATGACGTACTAAATTAACTAAAATCATCGGTGCCCAATTACTTTTTGGTAGATAATGTAGAATAAGGTATACTTTATGAACTAAAATGAAACTAACATTTATTGATAGCAACGAAAATAACAAAACTTGTTACAACAGTGTTGTCAGTTCTTCTTTTAGCCTGTGATGTTCATATCATCCCTGATGATTGAAGATGTGTATAAAAATCTTGCTTTAGGATAATGCAGTGGGATAATGTACAGAGTTAACCATAAGTAATGTCATTAATTTCAGGGGGTTATTCTTTGAGATATTACAGACAATAAAGTTTAATACAATTTTGTTCGTTTTTAGCTTCCTTTCGGAGATAAGAATTGTTTTATATGAAACATTTCATGGAGTGTTTTAGGAAAGCCATTGATTTAATTCTCAATATCCTCAGTCACTTTAAGAGAGCATATTATTATAATAATAAATTATTGAAAGAATTTTAGTTTTGTTCTTTAAATGTACAGTAGTGGCAAAAAAAACCGGACTGACCCTTGTAGCTGATTTCAGAGCCTTGTTCACTCCAGAGCACGATAGACTGGTAACTAAGACTTTCGTGGTTCGAATCCTGCCTGGGAAGGAAACTTTTTTGTTCCTTATTCAAATTTATTCCCAATACTTTTCGATTGCTGGTAAAATTCATGTTCTGGGAATAATAAGTTAATTAAGTAGTAAAATATTGCTGCAATCGAAAAGTATTGGGAATAAATTTGAATAAGGAACAAAAAAAAGTTTCCTTCCCAGGCAGGATTCGAACCACAAAAGTCTTAGTTACCAGTCTATCGTGCTCTGGAGTGAACAAACCTACGAAATCAGCTACAAGGGTCGGTCCGGGTTTTTTTTTTTTTTTTTTTTTTGCCACTACTCTACAGAAATTTGATCCGAACAAATGTAACTTTTCTTTCTGCAAAGGTATTATACAATGTTACATTTGCATAATTTTGATGGAAAAATTATTCCGGGGCCGGGTATCGAACCCGGGACCTTTGGTTAAACGTACCAACGCTCTACCAACTGAGCTACCCAGGAACTCTACCCGACACCGACCCAACTTTTCCCTCTATATCTACAGACCTCAAAGTGGGCTGACAACCGTCAAGCAACCAACATTGAGTGCACACTAACTCTGTGTGACTTAAATTGTGGTTTTCTGTTAACGAACAGTGACGTGTATTATGCAAATCAAGCTTTCCAGTATAACTCCCTGTAAAGTTGAATTGAATAATTTTGAAGGAAAAATTGTTCCGGGGCCGGGTATCGAACCCGGGATCTTTGGTTAAACATGCCAACGCTCTACCAACTGAGCTACCCAGGAACTCTACCCGACACTGATCCAACTTTTCCCTCTATATCCTCAAAATTATTCAAATCAACTTTACAGGGCGTTATACCTGAAAGCTTGATTTGCATAATACACGTCACTGTTCTTTAACAGAAAACCACAATTTAAGTCACACAGAGTTAGTGTGCACTCAATGTTGGTTGCTTGACTGTTGTCAGCCTACTTTGAGGTCTGTGGATATAGAGGGAAAAGTTGGATCGGTGTCGGGTAGAGTTCCCGGGTAGCTCAGTTGGTAGAGCATTGGTACTTTTAATCAAAGGTCCCGGGTTCGATACCCGGCCCCAGAACAATTTTTCCCTCAAAATTATTCAAATCAACTTTACAGGGAGTTATACCTGAAAGCTTGATTTGAATGTTACATTTGTTCGGAACAAATTTTTGCATATTTAAAGGACAATACTAATATTTCTTCAATCATTTATTGTCATAATACTCTGCTCTCTTAAATTGACTGAGGATATTGGGAATTAAATCAATGGCTTTCCCAAAACATACTATGAAATGTTTCATATGAAACAATTTTTATCTTCAAAAAGGAAATGGAAACACGTAAAATTATATTAAACTTCTTTGTTTGAAATATCTCAAAGAATAACCCCCTGAAATTAATGACATTATTTACGGTTCATCCTAGCTTATATGTACGGTACATTTGTATTAACAGTCAGTACATCTCACTTGATGATATGTGTCAGAGGAAGAACAATTTGTTTGCATACATCTGAAGTCCGATTAATTCAATATATACAGCTTGATTCAGGGATTTTGGCCCCTGCAAAATGTAAGTAGGTAGACTAAGAGCAAGTTGCTCATCACTGCTGGTGGGCTGGGTTACAGAGTTCAGGCTGAGCAGTCATAACATCTAAAGCTCCCTTCTTATCATGCTGCTGTACACTCCGCCTTAAAAACACAATATTCTTCCACATCTCCCATTATAACCACTACGTCTGGGTTCTAAGCAATGTCATGATGACTTATATTTTCTTGACATGAGTGTCCCTCAGCTATGAGCATAGATATTATTTTCATTCTTCCTCTTCCCTCTTCCCCTCCTATGCACATTTGTGATTAAATTTATTTCTTATGACGCAAAACACAGCTCGCTCACTAGTCAAACAACCAAGGACAGGGACCAATAACGTTGAATCGAGCTGTAGCTAATAATGTCCCCCCCCCCCAAAAAAAGATCTATTGAATAAAAAAGGCAAAAAATTCAAAATAAAATTGCATACATTGTTTTGTTACAACATAAAATTAATTACTTTATTAAAGAGCATTACTTTAAAGCTAAAAGAAAAATAATGACATTTCATCAACATCCGTCCCCTTGTGATAAGCTTCTGGTGTTTGTAGGGCTCAGAACCATCATCAAATTCAAGACAGACTGTGAAGTTGTCTGAATGTCCCTATCAAAGAGTTCTTTGTTCATTGTTGTAAAAGAGCATATCAGTAGCAAAACTTGTTGCAGAAGTTTTTGATAGGAAAACAACACAATTTCTCTCTTATTGTGTTACTTAAGGCTCGTATTCATAGTCGACTCTTTATATCACCACTTTGCAAAGTGACACTTTTGAAGAAAGTGGCTCTTTCATATTAGTGGTATTCATAGACGATTGAAGAAGTGCACTTTACACAGTGTCACTTTACGCCAGCAAAGTGTAGAGTTACAATTTGGTTGGTAACAGAAGTCCCACAATGCCTTTCAAAACAGTGAACAAACAATAACAAATTAATGTGTAACCCACAGATTATAATGCCTGTGATTTGATTTGGGAGCCTAATAGATCGTGCGAGGAAGAAAATATATATTTATAGTTGTTTTATTTTAGTTTCTAGTTTTTGTTGCTGATAATTTAGATTATTTCAGTCAGTTCAGATATATAATATTTTATTAAATAGGTAGTGATACTGCTGGTGAAATTAGGTTAGGTTCTGTACAGTACATAGCTCATCCATTGATTTATATAGTTAGATTAGGTTTTGTACATATCTTTTTCATTGATTTATATTGTTAAGTTAGGTTTTGTATGTATCTGTTCCACTGATTTATATAGTTAGGTTAGATTTTGTACATATCTTCTATTGGTTTATATAGTTAGGTTAAGTTGGACTGAATAGGTTAAGTTTCAAGATAGTCATTTATATCGTTAGGTTAGGTTTTATAGGTATCTGCTTCATTGATATATCGTTTTATTCCCTTTATTTTCATTTTTGTCTTTTTCGTGAATAGTGAGTAGAAGTCATAAGAATGAAATGAACACTCTTCAGGAATATTTTGAATGCAGAGTTTTTCTACTATGCAAAACAAAATAGGCCTAATGGTATGAGATCTCTTTTCATGGTGAGGTTATGACTACACATGAACTAGAGACAATATCTCAGCAGAAGCAGCCATATCAGATGTATTGCTTACCGGATGAAAATGATATTATCAAAAGAGTAATGATTATAATCAAGATAAATCTTATCTCAAAATACAGGTAGTCAACAAAAATCAAAATCATTTTAAACCTAATATACTTATGGAATCTGCTTAGAAAGCAGATACGTGAAGTCTCTCAGTGCTAATTTTCAAGATAGTTACGCCTACATTAGGTTGAAGTTAGTTTAATATTATTTAAGTTAAAAAATTCGTTTCAGTAATAAAAAGTAGGTTATATAGGCATATCTACCTACATATCACTTCATCGAATTGAGGTTATAAATATAGGAATGTTACGACAGAAATACCTGAACTATAATATTATAGATATTAATGTATGGTACATATCTGTAGCATAGAATTTTAATGCAGTCAATAACTGTATTATTGGAGGCACTGGCAAACCTCTATTATTCGTTTTTGTCAATTGGTCATTGAAAAGATGCGCAGTCTCAACAGTTTCTTTATTGAATTGGAACCGTTTTCTTTAATTCTGTATCATCATAAAATTCCACGGGATTGTCTTTAGGCCTCTCTCTAATGTAGCGCTTTCGTACATTGTCCCATAATTGTGCCCCTCTTCTGCACGTTCTAATAAATAAATCGACAACTTCCAAGACGTCTGCCATTTTTGTACAAAGTGACACTTTCGGCTCAAAGTGTGGTCGGAAGTACACTTTCATCCAAAGTGTTCCTTTGCACCAAAGTGTCGACTGTGCAACGGAAAAGTGAAACTTTGCGTCTTCCAAAGGACACTTCAATAGAAAGTGTCGACTATGAATACCAGCCTAAACTATAGAATGTATCAATCTCGTGACTGAATTTTGAAACTTAATGTAGTTTATTTGTCATATAAATAACTCATGCTCATTATGTTTCTTTTCTCCACAGAAACCTTTAGTTTTGTCTTGGCTTCAAGATTGACAGAATCCATTCTTGAGTCGTGGATACCTTACAACAGGGGATGCTTCCTCTTAGTGGCGTACGTATGCTTTTCATTTTTTAAGAGTGCAGCATTAATGCAAACATCGAAGTTTTGTTTTGATGAATTAATATTTCCTTTGTTCTGTATTTAAGAGAGCGTGTGATGCTTAATGATACTATACATATTATTAAAATACAGAGGGAGCAAGGAATTGTAGCTCCCCACTTCAAGCTGTCTGCTCACTGTTGAACTTTATGCTCTGTTTCACCTGTGGTACTCATTTGCCAGGAAACCCATTAAGGAATCATTCTCATAATCCTTAAAGAAATGTTGACCAGGGGCCCGTTTCACAATCCTTACAAATTACAAATTAACAATTTACAAATAACAAGTAAAAGATTACAAATGCTTGTAAATTGTGTTTCACAATGCTATCTTATTAATTTGTAAAGTTTGACGAACTTTACAAAATCAGCTAAAGAAATTTACAAATATGCATTATTGGTTACACAATATCGCCAACGATAGTTAACAAAAATCGCTAAGGAGCAGAGCTAAAGTCGCTGTATTTTTACCACTTTCGATACATATGTTTATATTTTGTACTAAAATAGATTATTCTAAGCTTGCTGATTCATATTTCACCAACAGAAAATATAAAGTATTGTTTAAAAAAATTAAAAGTATTTAGATTTTTATATATTGGCGACAGTGGAGTTTCATGTGATGTGATTGGTCGAGTATACCAATACGTCTATTATTTAAATGACCAAAGTAAGCGCCAAATTCAGTCACACAAGTAAATAACAGATTTGGTCCGCGTACAAATATGCAATTGATAAAATAATTACAATGTCTACCACAAAATCAGGTTCATTTTTTTGTGTTGATCTATAAGTATTTATGGTCAATGTTACTTATGTCCCACCCACTATAGAGACATAGGCCAATTTTACACATATTTAGTATAACCTGTTGCTTCTTTGACAGGTTAGGTTTGGTTAGTTTAGGTTTTCGTTATAGCCTACCTTGCATATACGATTATAGCGCAACAATGGTAGTAATAAAAGTGAAATATTCGTTCAGTGGGCGTTGGATACTCTACATTCACCGTATTTATTAATATTACATCCATAACCTCACAAACATTAGTGACCCCAGCAGCAGCATAAAAATTATGTGCTGCAGTAAATAACATTTTGGTAACCTGTCTCGAATTTAACTCTTTTAACAACATCAACTACCCTGTGGGCACTTTTGCACACATATCTTAGAAATTCCATGCTTTTCTACTAACGCACGGAACTGACAGCTAGTATATTAAACCAATGCAAAACAATACAGTTCTCGCTTTGAGGTTAGGGCACCACTTTTCCATGTTGGATGTGATGTCCCATATCTTGAAGGAGAGATTCCAGCGAAACGGGACTCGAAACGACTTCAGAATACCATGTAAGTAGTGTCGTTATTGTATTATTGAATTAATTTATTTTTGGTGCAGGGAACTTCTTTTTTAAGTGCGATTATTTATTAAGTACAGTCTTCGTATATAAATACTCCTGCGGTATTCTGAAGTATAGCTCGGGACTCATTCAAAACCGTTCATTAAATTCATACAATGATACAAACGTATTATTAATTCTTGGCCGGAAAATTTTACATATACGTCTTTGTTTGATTAGGCCTAAATTCAATATCTTCGTCTGAGTCATTAGAACTACTTAATAACATCAAAACTGCTCTAGTTTAATTCTTAATATTACCCAGTTACTCAAAACTTAATTTAATAAATATATCTTTATTGTATTTATTCAGAATTTGTTGCAATATCAAACTTTACACATCTCAGAGCTATTGTAGAAAAATGTGCTAACTTTACAAGTAAAGTTTACACGTTTGTAAAATTACCCCTTCATTGTGAAACAGAATGCTTGTAAAGTGAGCAAAATTCGATTTATAAAGATTTGATTTCCTTTGTAAAGTTCAACATTACAAAAACAAAGATTGTGAAACAGAAGTTTACAATCTACAAGCAAAGTTTACAATTTACAAAGCTTGTATACATTGTGAAACAGGCCCCAGGTTGCCTGTTTCGGCTAGCAAATGAAAGTCTTCTGTCTAATGTTTTAATGAACTTGCCAGTCTTCTCTTCCCTCTCGGCTGATAGCTCAAAATTTGATCTAATAAAATGTAAACAGATGTCCTCCTGAGAAATTTCATCTCTTAAGTGTTTAATCTTTGTTTTCAGAGAGTTCAGATTTCGCTACCATACAGTAGTATTGAAATTGCTAGATTTTCATTTTATATACTCTGAGTCTTGTGTTTTTTAACCTCGATTGGTTTGAAAATTTGGTTCAACATTCTTAAAGTTCATTGAAATTTTATAAATATTTCCAGAAGAAAATGTATGTTGTGACAAAAAAGCTCTTAAAATAAATTAAAAAATAAGGCAGAAAATAAGAAACATTGGAGAAAGCTGAGTATGCAGTGAAAGGCCTGTCTTTGGGCAGAACACTATGAATGAATGAACTTTAATTATTTTACATAGTAAAGAGTAAGATAATCACACCACACAACACAAACATGCTGCATTCAGGACAATGGTACACAGATTACTCAACATATCCATGAGCCATCAACACTACAATGAAGAAGTGAACACAATCAAATACATAGCACAAGAAAATGGTTACAACCCAAACATAATAGACAAAATCATAAGGAAGACAAAACAAAAACTCAACAAACACAAAAACACACAAAACACAACACAAACACAAGAACACAAGAAATACATCACACTAACATACGAAAACAAAAACATACACAAGATTGCATCCTCATTCAGAAAACAGAAATACAACATAGCATACAGAACAGAAAACACACTACAAAGACATCTCGGCAAAAACGTAACACGACGAATGCCAGTAGGGGAAGTTATCCCCACCCACGCCGCTCGGCACCTCGCTCACATGCTCTCTCTCTCTCTACTGTCTCTCTCTACTATCTGTCCCGCTTCGATGGATCACTGCCTACCACAATGTAATACGCATTAGATAACACTCCACCACACGTACTAACACAACACAATACAATGTAATGTGGTTTTCATTAAACAACACTCACCTGTTAACTTTGCACTGTCCTCGAAGTAACACAATAGTCACCAGAGCACACCGCTTTTCGGCGCTAATTTGTAATGTGGTTTTTTCATTAATCAACACTCACCTGTTAACTTTGCACTGCCCCACTGTCCAATGCACACCATCAGTAGCATCGCTTTTCAGCGCTAATTTCATATTTTTCCCACAGGTTGGACACTTTTAATGACTAGAAAGTAGTCCATGCTCCTCACAGTACCTTACCGTATCCGCCTTCAAATTCTCCCTGCACAATTTGAGGAAGAAGTACACGTCTTCGGTACGGCTCACCACTACACGTGGTTCCGTCTGTACACAAAGCTGGACATGGACACAATGAAGCTCCACCAGCGCACGTTAACACATATGCCACCCCCCGCAGTCAACCTCTACCAAGCTACATTCACAAGCCCACCACTTTCTACCCTCGGTCATTGTCCCCCGTGCCATTCTTCTGCAATACGTTATGGCAGTTCGCTTAAACATAAAAAGATTCATTTTCCCTTTTACTCCCAACTCGCCTCGGTAGCCGAGAGGTCTAAAGCACGACCAAAAAGCGTGTGTTTAAGCGTTTAGTTACGAACTTACCCGGATCGAAACTTACCCACTGCGAAACCATAATAAAAAAAAAAAAAAGAGAGACATGAAGCAAGGAACAGAGAAGGAGAGGCTGGAGGGAGAGAGAGAGGGGAGAGACAGAGGTAGACAGGACGAAGTTCCTCTTTTTGTTCCACTTTCCTACAATAGATGTCACCCCACCCTAAACCACTATTTCCAATCTTTCCCGCTAGAGTGTGTGTGTGGTGAGCTTGTAGGGGAAAAGTGGAAAGGGGTCATTGGCGGAGCTTAGCGTTCACCGTATTACGTTTTTCCCAACGTCTCAACACACAAACAACACAAACAAATAAATACAACCTTACAGGCGTATACAAACTCACATGCAATAGTTGCGACAGTTTCTACATTGGACAGACAGGCAAATCATTCCAAACTCGATACAAAGAACACATTAAAGCAATAACCAGAGGACACAATACATCTACATATGCCGAACACATAACTAATGCCAACCACACATACAATAACATAAATACAGACATAGAAATCCTACACATACAACCCAAAAACCAAAAACTCAACACACTAGAACAATATGAAATATACAGACACACTAAAACACACCCTAATCAAATTCTCAATACACAGATCAATTTCAGAACACACACACTATTTGACACAACTCTTCATCACACGAACGCACCCACACAACAGGCAGCGAAGTTGAGATAGTGCCAAGATCTAGTAGGCTTTGAGGATGGTGTCAAGTAACACTGAAACAGCTGTAAGCCACACATTTTTACATAATTAACATGAGTAAGATCGCCATTTAATCAGTTATTTATAATTGAGTGTTGAGGTTTCCTCTCACAACTACTACATTATCATTCAAGATCTGAATAATTTTTCTTTGTAGAGACCTAGAAGACACTTACTCAACGCATCTGAATTGAATTTATCAGATGCAGTAACAGTGGGTTCATGCTTTCTCTTTTTTGAAGGACTTTTCAATTTTTTTACTCCCCCCCCCCCATTGATACATAAATAAATTGTAGATTTGGTATTCCTGTTATTTCTGAACCATGACTCAAGCAACAGACACAACATTTCTGTATATGGGCTACCCATAGCCTTCTGATTACAATATATACTATTTATCTCATCATAGACGTGTGCTTTTTCTATGTTGTTTTTGTTTGCTTGTTTGTTTTCCTTCTTCCATAACCTACAAAAACAGTTCATCCACTCTTCTCTGTCCTATTTATACCTTCAAACTAACCTGTTTTATTTCCTAACTCATCACCCCACAGCAGCACCTTCTCCATCCCTTTTCCAATCACCCACATCACTTCCAATAAAGTCCGTCCGTCATTCATGCTCTATTAAATTTTATCCTTTGTTCATGTAGTGCTTATCTTCTGAACACTTTCATTATAGTTTCTCTGCACTACCTTTTTTCCTTATCCTTGACTATAACGCATTTTGATTTTCCTTATGCTGTCATTTTCCGTATATCTCCTACCCTATTTAATATTCTGCCTCATTACTTCACTATTTCACTATTCTTTTCCTCACTTTAATCACCATTCCTTACCCACTAATTATTCTTTCTCAATGTTGCCGTTTGTTCCTTGTTCCTGCATCATTGTTTTTTGTCTTTCCCTTTATGCTCTCGTTCCTTAAACACCAGTTTCTTAAACTATAATTCTTCTGTCCTTGATTACTTCTTACCACAACACCGCTAGTTGAAGGCTCGCTCCCGTCTTTTCCACTTCCCCTCCTTGTCCAGACTCGATGTTTCCTTTGTTTACTGATCTCACTGACCTTATTGATAGTTATATGATTATTTTAGAAAACGTATTAAGGTAAGCATTCACTACATGATATCACACTCATCGGACGAATTGCAAGGATCTGAAAAAGACAATCTTCGCTGTAATTGTTATGTAACGGCGTTCATTACATCGTATCGTACGCACCAGCTCTCGGCAAATCCATCCACGTTTCTTGGATGAGCAACTTTTCCGATGCATGCGATCATGGCCTTCTTTAATAAATCAATTTTAATTGGTTAACTGTTACTATTATGTTGTGCCATGTTCAGTGTCGCACCAAAATGGCAGACGGAAAACTTATTTTGCTTGTAGAAAATTGCGAAGAATTATATAGTTTGAGGCATTCACGTTACAGTAATCAAGTCATTTCTTACATATATATATATTGTAACCAATATTTCTTTCGTTTCTTTCTCTTCAATTAAGATGCATGAAACAATTACAAATTCTTATTCACTAACAGTCATAATTAATAGACCTAACCTCAACTCCTCCGTTTTCAGCAATATCAATATCGTACGACGTCATGTTTCAAACAGCTGATAGGGGAATCAGATGAGGCTATGAGATGGAGCTGTTACAGTGAATGCACTGCACTTAAAATATATGTTGCGTGCGATTCGTATGAGGAGTGCGATACGATGTAGTGAACGCTTACCTTTATATGACTTTCACGTGTTAAATTTTTGTTACATGTTTCGGCCTGCTTTCGGCCATCATCAGAACTGGTTGTTGCTGGTCTTGGCGCCTTTTGTTTTGTTTCCTGTGGGGGTGTGTTTGTGTAGTGTAATGTGGAGTCAAAGAGAATGTGTGTTCTGAAATTGAGTTGTGTGTTGAGAATTTTATTTGGATGTGTTTTTGTGTGTTTGTATATTTCGTATTGTTCTAGTGTGTTTAGTTTCTGGCTTTTTGGTTGTATGTGTAGAATTTCCATGTCTGTGTTGATGTCTCTGTATGTGTGGTTAGCATTTGTGATGAGTTCTGCATATGTGGAAGTGTTTCGTAATTTTGTCATGGCTGTGATGTGTTCTTTGTAATGTGTTTGAAATGATCTGCCTGTCTGTCGTATGTAGAAGTTGTTGCAGGTGTTACATTTGAGTTTGTATACGCCTGTGTGGTTCCAGATCCAAAACCTACATCAACACATAAACAAAATACACCCAAAGCTACACTACATATTAGAAATTGAAAACAACAAATCCATAAATTTTCTAGACATCACAATAACAAAAGTCGACAACAAACACACATTCAAAATCTACATAAAACCCATAACAACAACAACAACAACACACATACACAACACATCCAATCACCCAACACAACACAAACAAGCTGCATTCCGAAGAATGGTACACAGACTACTCAACATACCAATGAACCAACAGGATTGCAATGAAGAGCTAAACACAATCAAATACATAACACAAAAAAACAGATAAAACCCCAACATAATAGACAACATAATACGAAAGACAAAACATAATCACAAAAAACATAAGAATACAACACAAATACAACAACACAAAAAATACATCACACTAATATACGAAAATAAAAACACACACAAGATTGCAACCTCATTCAAGAAATTAAATTACAACATCGCATACAGAACAAGTACTACTCTACAAAAACATCTCAACACACATACAACACAAACAAACAAATACAACCACACAGGTATATACAAACTCAAATGCAATACCTGCAACAACTTCTACATGGGACAGACAGGCAGATCATTTCAGACATGTTACAAAGAACACATCACAAACGCCAAGCACACGTACAGCAATATAAACACAGACATGGAAATTCTACACATCCAACTGATGAATTGTATATAGGCCTACTGTAAATTGAGTGGTAGTCTGTATAGCTCAATTGATGAATTGTGTATGCTGTAAATTGTATAGTAATCTGTTTAGCTCAACTGATGAATTATTTATGATTATAAATTGAATTAATCCACTTGATATTAATTGCACAAATTTGTATAGCTTAATGAAAGTATGCTACTTTGTATTGTATATATTTGTATAGTTTTGGCCGATGAATTGTATATGCTTTAAATTGAATAGTAATCTATATAGCTCTGTTGATAAATTGTTTGTGTTTGTAATTTGAAGTAGTTTGCATGATCTGTATTATCAATTTTTGTAGATCACAACTGGTTGAATTGTTTATGCCTTAAATTTAATTAACTTAATTGTTTTGTATTATACATATAGCTCAACTGATAAATGATCGTTTGCGTTTGTAAATTTAATAATCTGATTGGCTATGTATTGTATACTTTTAGTAGAGCCATCGATGTAGCTCAATCGGCAGACTCGCTGGGCTGCTGATCTGGAGCTGCGTTCGGGCTTGGGTTGGATCCCCCTTTGGTCTATGGCGAGTCCATGGCATCAACTCCTTTGATTAGATTACCCCCCTTTGATTTGATTACCTGGTTGGGTTTTTCTGAGGTTTTCCCCAAACCAAAAGGCAAATGCCGGGTAATATTTTGGCGAATCCTCGGACCTCACCTCACCTCATCTCACTACATCTCGCCAAAATATTGTAAAAAATTGCACAAAATTGTAAAAATTGTAGAAAATTACTGAATTGTAAAATTATAAAAATTTGTAAAAATTGTATTTGTAATATTGTAAAATTTTGACTTGTTCCACATCTTAAAGCTTCATTGCTCATGTAAGATCTATGGAAGAAAAATAAATAAATGAATGAATGAATGAATGAATGAATGAATGAATGAATGATAGCCAGAAACTAAACACACTAGAAGAATACGAAATATACAAACACAAAAAAATGAAATTCTCAACACACAACTTAATTTCAGAACACACACACTCTTTGACTCCACATTACATTACACAAACACACACCCACAGGAAACAAACAAAAGGCGCCAAGACCAGTAACAACCAGTTCTGATGATGGCTGAAACAAAATAAAAAATTTAACACGTGAAAGTGATATAATATGTTTTCCAATGTGATATAGTGTTAAAAGTTGTGTAATCAAGATGTATGATTATTTTAATGCAGAATTTTTAAAATGACATTGTTACATGTCTTTCTCTTTTCTTTTACAGGTTGTTAGAAAGCACAATCGATTCAGCAGTTATTGAGACCAGAAATAAAGTTGAGCTTCTGGAGAACACTATAAAGGAGCAGAAATTTGTTGGCGCACAAATTCTACTTAAGAAGATTGACCATAAAAGCGACAAGAAAGATGAGCATAAAATGGTAGGAGTAGACAGAAGCTGAAGCATATGTGAAGTTTATCATATCAATAATATTGGGATGGTAATAAGAGTGTACATTTTATATGTAATTGAGATGTGAAATAAAGAGGAAAGTTAAAATATTCCTTATCCATTGTAGGATCTCCGGATGAAATTTTTCTAGGTATTTTGAGTCATGTAGCTTAGAGGAAAATAGATCATCGTGGAGGATGAGTTTAATTAGCTGCTGATTTTGAAAGGTTTGTATTGGAAATGTCACCTTTGAGTACCATATTTTGTTTTCCGGGTATCTTTCTTAGTTCATGCTTCATTTCTTGCAGTATCACAGTTGCATGCTGGATATCTGGAAGCCTACTGTCTCTTACTAAGTGCATGATAACGATGTAAAACACAGAGAGCTGCAGAGGATAATAAATGTCCTTATTTAACAATGCTGTATCAGTTATTTAGCTTCAATTGAATAGGGATATCTTATGCGAAGTTTTACCGCTAGCTGGCAGGAGCGTTCCATGCGGCACATCATGTAGGGCTATGTTATGTCATATGCTACAGTTGATTACGTTTTCCCGCTTGTTGGTTTTCTGTGCATGTCAAAATTATATTTACAATTATTTTGCATAACCTAGTATAATTTAATATAATTCAATATTTTCTTACCTCATAATTTAATTTAATTTACAATAAATAATAGCGTAAACCTGCATAATATTGAGCGATTCCCAGAGATAGGTGGGGAAATCTGCAGTATGCAGAATATAGATACGAGTACATTGAATGTACATGAACCTAAACGAGAACTCTGAGAATGAAGTGCACTAATAAAAAAATAGGAACTACCGGGATGTCGAAGGTGAATATTGCCCTCTTTAATCATTAGTATTTAGGAACCGTACGCTAAAAATAGGATATGCAGCCACCAATGTGTTTTTTTCATAGGGAAGAGACTATCGAGATTGAATTCCTTGTATTTTTTTCTGTAGTTACAGAAAGATCAAATGCATTTTTTAATAGGATGATATAATATGATCGCAGTAGTATCACGATTAGTCGTGCGTTTTGTAGGTTAAGGACATGCAGTTTTGAATACTGTGTGGGATGATTTTGAAAATTTGAACTTAAAACATGGTTTTAATAATTAGAATACAATACATTAAAAACATTATTCACGAAATGGATTTTACTATGGATCGTCCTGGATAATAAACATTCCAGTTTATCTAGAGTTTACTGCAGGCGTAAACTTCGGAGACTCCTACAACTACTGCATATAATCGAAGCTAACATAGCTTGCTGTCGAGGTTGCATATGCTTTTATTAATTTTTCTTTTTCCTCTTCCAAAATGAAACTGTAGTCAACAATTCCTTACTTTAAGTAGTTACTTTTATTTAATAGCTAGCACTTGTGAGGTGCAACTTAATTACTTATATTTTTTAAGGTTTAAAGCATATATTCAGAATATTCGGGACCTGATTGAAGACAAAAAGCTTTCCCTGGTGTTTACATATAGGAACATAACAAAAATTTGCTATTTTTTTTGTTGTTTTTAAGAATATTTAGTATATTAATACACTACGTATATCCTCAATGTTTATATACCGAAAAACAAATGCACACGCAAAGTGCATCCCTCAAAGTATGCGTGCGCTATCTGTTGGTGCTAGTTCAGGATATCCCTATTAGCGTTATCGAGAATCTGAGAATTTATCATGGGATTACTAAACATTTATTTCACTTGGGAGAAAATGCAACCAAGTATTATTCGATCATATTAACTTTAAATTCGGAGAGAGGAAGCAGAACACTGTCAGCCAGCTGCCTTACTGTACTTAACAGAAGTGACAAACAATGAAAAGTGACTTATCTTCTTCTTCTACTTCAAGGTTGGGCTATAAGCCTGTGCCAACTCAAAGCATATCCCTCCAACTGGTCATGGGGCGTCCGTCTGCCTCTAGGTCTATATTGTAATGCCTGTTTTGATAGTAGAGATGTCTCCATTTGGTCTATATGTTGAGACCATTTTAGTTTGTTGTCTGTCAATTTATTTACTAATTCATATATTTGTGATTGTTCTCTAATATCGGCATTGCGAATACGATCCCTTAGAGTGTATCCTGCTATCCTTCTTAAGAAGCGCATTTCTGCCATTTTGATCTTCCTTTTTCCAGATTTATTTAATGTCCAGTTTTCACTTCCATATGTTAGAAGTGGGACTGCCAAAACCTTATAGAATCTCATCATTGTCTCTTTCCTGGTTTTGTTACGCAAGGTTCTTTGAATTTTTCCGCACATATGCTGGATCTTTGATAATTTATTATCTAGATCTTTCTCTTTTTCATAAGATAATAAGCATCCTAAATAATTTAAACATCTTACTTGCTCTATTGTTTTGTTTTGTAGGACTATTTTTGATCTAATAGGATATTTTCCCTCAAATGCCATTACTTTGATTTGTTTGTTGAGATATGTAGATTGTAATGTAGCATAATTTCTTTTAATTAAAATACTTTTCTTTGTAATTCTTCTTCAGAAGCTGCGAGGATTACTGGGTCGTCAGCAAGTAAAATAAAATTTAAAACAATTTGTCCCAATTTAAAATTATAACCTAATTGTCTTTGCCATTGATTTATAGCATCGTCAATATATATATATATTAAAAAGGGTTGGGGACAGTGGACAACCTTGACGTACTCCCTGATTAATTAGTTCAGTTCTTCCATTGGTATTAGTTGCATATTGTTGTGCCATTGTACATTTCTTTTATTACTTCTATTATATGTCTGGGATACCATTTGTCATGCATTATTTCCCACAATTTTTGTCTGAGAACTTTGTCAAAAGCTTTTATATAATCGACAAATAGAATATGAGTTGGCAAATTGAACTCTCTGTGTTTCTCTATCACTTGTTTCAAAATGAAAACACAGTCTGAGCACGATCTTCCTTTTCTAAAGCCATGTTGATCCTCATTTAATAATGTTTCAGAAATTACTCCCAATCTTCTTGCTGTTATTTTAGTGACAGTATACCTTCAAGAAATATTGTCACTCTGTCATCCCTAGATAGCTAGACAGTAATCCATCATTCTAGTGAGAAACTAATATATCAGACAATTAGAGTGAAACTTCTTTTTATGGGCACATATTTAAAGCAGACTCTTTTCATAACGCACAAAGTTACAAAATCACAAACAAAGGGATAGGGAATTTCATACTCATAAGTTGATCGTCCTTCCCAATTTTTCTGGGCTGACCCGAATTTAGACATCTGTTCTGGATGTTTTGAAGATATTTGAAGATGCCAGTTTGTCCTGGATTTTGCTAAGATGTCATTCATGTTTGATGGAATGCTGTTTTAATATTAGGATATTTTTATGGCACAATAATTTTGAATATATAGTTCGCTGAACAGGGGCGGCTCTACAATAAGAACTGCAGAGCTGCAGAACCACCATTTAAATGGACTTGAAAAAATTAAAAATGTAAAACGTGCTTTTATGTAATCTAGTTCATTGTATAATTTATTTTGCAATTCATTCTCCTTCGATTCGAGATTTTACTGTCTGTAGGAGCCTTGAACTGCTCGAGAATTTTATCTGTAGTGTACTTTTCGGATCTGTGATCGGCAGTTCCTGAAGCTCAACGTAGGGCAGTTGGCAGCAGAAAACTGGTTTTCTTTACCGTCCCATAAGACTGCATTAGAGCTGCAACCGAAGCAGCTCTCTCTGAATATACAAAAGAACCGCCAACACCCTCATCTCTTTATGACCTGCGTTAGAACACGTAGGCTTCTGGGCTACTGTATATCATTACAGTTCCAGTGTGTTATAGTACTGTGGGTGGTGTGATGTGATTAGTCAGTGTGTCTAAGGAAATATTTTATATTAAAAATGAATGAAATGAAAACCTAATCGACCAACCCTTTTCGAAATTAAAAGAGAAATTGCATGTTAACCTAAGAAATCAGGATGTCCTACACAAAATTTAAATATTGAAATTTCTGGAAAAAGTCGAGGAAATCATGTAGCCTACTAGTCATTTTAATACTGAAATGTGTAATGGAAACGATTGGTTTTTTGCTGCGCTCATGAAAACGCTTTCTCCCCCACCCGTGTATTCTGTTTAGAGGAGAAAATACATGGATAAACACCGGAGTGAAGGATTTAGTTAATTTGACTTAAAAAACTAGAAAAGCATGTGGGGCACATCTCCACTACGTGACTAGTTGTACCAGGTGGGAGAGGTGTAGCACACGGATGGTTGGAGTACAATTTCGGGTGCACAGTCAACTTCGAAAAGGGGCTGTAATTACACGCATTATCCGATTTAGATGCAGTAAACAGCATGCGTTTGCTCAATACACTATTTTTCATGCAGAACTGCCAATCTTTGTAATCGCGGGCCGCTACTGTCACTGAATCACACACATTGTAAGTTGAACTCAAGGATTTCAATGTTCTTACAGCTTGTTACCCCAGAGACCTTTTTACCATGAATATTTGCTAATTTCGACTCTTCTTATCGTGGATTGAGACTTTTCAGTAGCATGGTACAGTATTGTGGCAAGGGTAATAAAATACTTCAATTTCCTGGTTGACTTTTCTTCGTGAAAATGCAGACTATAGTATTTCATGGCCCTCGCTCTGAATAGTAGATCTTATATCATGTTTTGTTTTGAAGCTCTCGCAATACCAAATGCATAAATCACATGCTTAAAGGAAGAATATCTGTACAAACTCTACACCATCGCCCAACCCATGCAAGAGATAGGCTATCCTTTTCTCAACCTCACCCACGCACCTTTTTGATTGTGGCAGTTAGTTCGTATACTTTCTGCACATGTTGTTAACGTGGTCACACAGTAGTCAGCCCAAGTGGTATTTCAACTCAGCTGTACACAAACCTCGACAACGATTTGTGCTCATGAACCCCTAGACCACCCACACTGGTGGCCTACAATTTTATTGTTTGACTAGCCATACCTGTGCACTCCGCTGCACCTGTTAGAAATAAATATAAAGTAATTACATAATTAAAATAGGACGTTTGATCCAGGGAACATTCGTGTTTGATAGAAGGATAAATCGTTTGATATGTTACTTAATTTAAATTGTATTTAAATAATTAAAATGCGGTCATTTTGGTCCAGAGAGCAATCATTTGATGCAATGACAATTCCTTTAACATGTTTCTTAATTTATTGTTATTACATGCAACCATAGTTTAATGAAGATTGACATATCATTTAGTTTTAATGTGTATTCTTTATATTACTTGCTATAAGTTTGAGAAGTTACTGTAATAACATTGTAGAATTATGTCCATCTAGAGAAACTACACTTTCCAATGGTGAAATAACAATTACACAATTAATTAGCTTCTGATATTACTTCATACAAACACAGAAACATTCTCTATAGGCTATGTTTAATAGCTTTCGATTACTGTAGTCCAAGGCCCCTTATAGACGAAGTTATTTGTTTTTATTTCAGTACAGCACCTAAGATGGTGTTGTTATTGTAATTTTAAAGCTCATTTATCTCATTAAATGTCATTTCTATCAAAATGTTATATAGAATAAAACTTATGGAAATTATTTTTAAAGAAATGTTTGTTATGTAACATTTTTCATGAAAATTAATAATAAGGGAGATATTTCGATTTATTTAATTCAAGCCCCCTTATAAACCCCCTTTTAAATAAAGTATTTTGAATGCCATATAGCCTAAAATCTAAGTTACAACGAACTTAATTTATATTCCAATTTTCATATAAATCGGTTCAGCCATTCTCGCGTGAAAAGGTAACAAACATCCAGACAGACAGACATACAAACAAAAATGTCAAAAAAGCTATTTTCGGTTTCAGGATGGTTAATTATATATGTTAACAACAATTATTTTTGGAAAATCGAAAATTACCAGAAAAATTTTGGCTACAGATTTATTATTAGTATAGATTGGTCCCTAATATCATGAATAATTGATTTGCTCACCTTTTCTCTATCTTCTCAGTATAGCCAAATTCTTCATTCTTCTGCTTGTTTATTGAATTCTTCACAAGTCAGCAGATGTTCTTCATTCAGTACATTATCTCCTACACTGCAAATGTTGCATTGTCCTGTATTTCATGTGCTGATATCTATGTAGCAATTCTTTCATGCTGTTATGGTGTGTGCTTTCATTTGGAAATGTGCTACTGCGTGTTTTCATGATAGCATCGATAATATTTGCCGTACTTAATATTTTCATTCTTTTTTCTCCTTTCATTTTTGCTCTTGCTTTATTTGCATAGCCTTGCCCCATTGTTTTGATTAATTTTGTATATGTTCGTATCAGTGGTGGATGGTGGAGAGATCAAGACGTGACTGGCGAGAGGTTGCATTATATGTATTAAAAAAATATAGGCCCTATCATATACCTTTTTACTATTACATCCTTGTAACAGCAAATTCACTCGATGATCCTCTTCCTTCGCAAACTGATCAGTTAGGTCACAACATGCTGAACAACTGTTACTAGAAGAAACTGGGGACAAATTTGCTATTATTTCTAAACTATCAATATATTTAATAATATACTACACAAATATACAGTATAACATAACACAAAAGAAAAAATAACAGGAACACCTGCAAACAAAATAAAAATTTATCAATATAAGACAAAAATCTTATGCTGGAGAGAAACTAACAATACATGATTAGTTTTTCTAGAACTGAGATAAAAGAAAGACAGAAACCCAGCTTCCCAATATAGACAAACATAGCCGAAAGCAGGAGAGACTAGATAGATAGATAGATAGATAGATAGATAGATAGATAGATAGATAGACAGACAGACAGACAGACAGACAGACAGACAGACAGACAGACAGACAGACAGACAGACAGACAGACAGACAGACAGAGGTAGGTAGGTAGGTAGGTAAGTAGGTAGGTAGGTAGATAGATAGATAGATAGATAGATAGATAGATAGATAGATAGATAGATAGATAGATAGGTTTATTCGTTCCATAATATTCTTACATTTGCTTTATAGCATAGAATAAAGAACATGTCCAATTCTTACATTTAACAATAAAATGCAAATATGAAATATGTACAGAATTAATACCTTAATAACAATAATATTTTATACAATGTAATATGTTTACCATTTAATAGTATTGTAATGTTTACACAGTAGTGTGAAATGTCAAGAATTCATCTACAGAATAGAAAGTATAAGATATTAAGTAATTTTTTAGTTTTACCTTAAATAACGCAAGGTTTTGGCTATGATTCTTAATGTCTTCAGGAAGACTATTGAACATTTTTATCGCCATGTAACATACTCCCCTTTGAAGGCATGATAAATTTGATGATGGCGTATGAAAATCATTCCTTCTGCGGGTATTTATACTATGTATGGCTGAGCTAGTTGGAAAATTTTCTTTATTACATAAGAGGAAATTTATTGTAGAGTATATGTATTGATTTGTTAAGGTTAGAATCTCTAATTTTTTTAAAAATAATCTACATGATTCTCTAGCCTTTGCTTCAACTATTATTCTAATGGCTCTTTTTTGTAATAAGAATATATTTTTAATATCTGCAGAATTTCCCCAAAATATTATTCCGTAGGATATAATGGAATGAAAATTGGCAAAATATATTGTCTTTAAGATACTGCTGTTTAGAAATTGTTGTAACGACCTAATTGCGAAGCATGCTGAGCTAAGTTTGGGGGTTATTTCTTTGATACGATTTTTCCAATTTATTGTATCATTAATATGCAAACCAAGAAATTTGGTTGTTGATGTTTCTAGTAGAGGTATATTGTTGATAGTTGTGTCCAATGTTTCAGAGATTAAATTTGACGTGGCTTTAAATTGAATTATGTTAGTTTTATTAATATTTAATGCTAGTTTATTGGTTGTAAACCAGTCATAAATTTTAAGGAGAATTATTTCTGTTTTATATTTGAATGTGGCAAAGTTCTTGCCTATAATTATGATACTTGTGTCATCTGCAAATAGTACAGGATAACCTATTCCTTTTATTATGGGGCCAAGGTCATTTATAAAAATTAGGAAAAGAAGAGACCATAATATAGATCCTTGTGGGACCCCTGTATGAACATTTCCCCATATTGAAGTAGATTTAAAGGAGTTATTAAATGCGTTGATTTCCACTTTTTGTTTTCTGTTTAGGAGATATGACTCAAACCACTGATATGCTATGCCTTTAATACCATAGTATTCTAATTTTTGTAGTAGAATTTTATGGTTAATACAATCAAAAGCTTTGGAGAGATCACAGAATATCCCTCCTACTTGTGATTTTTTATTAATAGCTTCCAGAATTTTATCAGTTAAATTAAACTTCGCTTGCTCAGTTGATTTATTCTTTCTGAATCCAAATTGTTCTGGCATGAGAATGTTGTATCTATCAAGACTAGCACTACATAGGGACATAAGTCACGTTATCCCTGTAATATTTTAATATTTTGCAATTCATCAACTGCGGGTTGCTGTGGCAGAACCATTCAGGAATATAACAGAAGATTTTCTTCGCAAAACCTCTCGTCGAACATGGCGTTGTATTCAGTTATGTCACGATGATGACGGTGCACACACAGATCTTCTGGATAAATAAGGTATGTGTATGTATATGAGTTGTTAGTTGTGAAATAAATGGAGGGGGGACGTGACTTATGGCCCACACTGTACACTTGTCAGTGGCTAGTCACAAATCGAGTAGACTTTCTCCAAATTTATCTTCTCTTGCGAGCTCCAGTTAAACACTTCACTAACCAGCTATTTTATTGGTTGAACTGCTATTGTCATGGCTATGGGGGAGGGGGGTAGAGTTACAGTTGCCTCCACTGTCATGCTCTTGCCTAGACACTGCAAGCTGCTTGATGTCAATTGTACAGGTTACAGCACTGTCTATTTTTATTGGTACAAATTATTTGTTCTATCAATACCGAGCAGGCATCACCAACTGGTTATGGTCGGCTTGACGTAACTTTCATCTTACTCGTATTGAATAATAAAATTAATATAAAGGAAAAGTTCCGTCATTTGCTATAACTTGTCTATGATGTTAATTCAGCTGGAATGAATACTGTTGCATTCTATTCTGATAAAATATTAGGGGAAGCATGTATTCTCTACCTCGCCTGAAAATCCGCCACTGATTCGTATTTCTGTTATTTTTTTAACTGCGTCATTGTTTCCTGTGTTCCGTTTCTGTCTAATGTGTCTGCAGCTTCGTTTTCTGATAATGCTACAAGAACTGGAATCCATTGTAACACTATGCATTTTAATCTAAGTCAAGATTGTGGATTTTGTGACTTTTATTATTATTATTATAACTAATATCTTTTTTATTGATTTTCGTACAAATAGTGTATTTCCCAATGTTCATTCAGCAGCTATAATCACGGCATTAAAATTGTTGGTATCTGGTATGGTAACAGTGTGTGATACTAAGAAAAGTATTATTAAATAGTATCCCTATTATTCGCCATTTTGTTGCCTGTTGATTCCTTGCCCTTAAAGCTATTCAGTTATTGTACAGATGCGGAATTAAAATTTGGAGTGAGTCTTGATGGGAGTCCACCTGTATGTAGGCAACACTACTGTCCACAAGTAGCAGATATATAGGGGCTCTTGTTTACTGCACATGCTCAGTGTGCTGTAAGAGAAGCTTGCACAATAAGGGAGCTCCAAATTTTATTTCCGTATCTGTACAAGGTGCAGTGGGAAGATGGGCTAGATGGACATGATGTATTAGAGGCTAGTGTAGCAATTAGTTGACTGGAAATACACCGTATTTTTTTTTTTTTTTAGGTAGCTACAATGGTATCTGTGAATGCGTTTCCTCCTAGCCCATAGTGAAAAATAACTTCCTATTACAGATATCAATTTTTAAAAACTGCAATTATTTTTTAAGGAATTAAGTTTTTGGAATGAGAAATTAAATGAGACATTTCGGTTGGTCAAACCCGAACTAACGAGAAAATGTAGATTGAAATAATTGCCTCACAATTTGTTATTTATGACAACTTGACACAAAATGATTGTCATTGTTACATTTGTTAGACAAAATAGCAAAATGTTGTTTTGCCAGAGTCATAGAGGTTGAGAATGTTACACCAAAGTGTAGTCAATATACACTAAACTGCTATTTAATAAACACGTGGTAAAATATTTGTTATGTGTGGAGAGGCCAAAATTATGTGGGAGCATACAGATTCACATGCTTTAAATAACGGGGCGAGCTTTTAAGTAAAGATAAAGGGTTGAAGTTATTGTATTCAATTAGAAGGAGACTATGTATGTACGTCGTTTAGAATGTTTAGTAACAGCAAAGTTACAAAACAGGAAATTTCTGTATGAATTCATGCATGGCAGGCATAGCCCTTGAGTTCGTTATTTTGCATTGGATAAGTACAATTATGTTTGTTCAATTGTCGTATGACGCGATGTTTTTATGCGTTACATTGGACACACCCCAATGGAGTCCATATTACGTGTCATCCGGATAAAAGTTAAGAGACATGAAGACAAAGTTGTACTACCCATAAGGAAAAGTCATGATTTATTATGAGTAATAAAAGGAAACGTGATGATGCGATAATATGGAATGTACCTATGTAGAAATGTATGTCGTGACCTGTATGAAATACACACCCACCCTATATATATATATAAAATATAATAATTCTGCTTATATTTTAGAGAATCAGGAAGAAATTCCCTGAGAAGCATTGGTTTTAGTCTCTCTTAATGCAAGTTATTCTTTACTCAGTTGCTGCCCGGTTTATAAACATTATTGATTTTTCCATTGTGAAATACTCTTGTGCGTACGTATTTTGCAATGCAATTACGCGCCAACAGTGATGCTCATGTTGCTGTTCTTATATTATGCAATCATTCGGGATTCAACGAAATTGCAGTGTTGTCAATATTCTTTCCCGCTAAATTTAGGGGATTTTCACTTTTATTCTGGAAAATTATTTTCTAATTTAAATTAGTAAGGCAGAAATATAATTCTTTCTTTTTAAAATTAAGTAATGCAATTAATGGAAGAATGCAAATTATGTAAATATTTATTGTGATTGGTCACTTTCATCGGCTTAGTAGACGACGTGGTTTACGTATTTCTTACTAAGAGTAGGACGTCATTGTGGCGTTGAAGGCAGGTGCGAGAAGGTTAAGTTGCAGACCGGCTTTTCGATCGGCACGTGATTAGTAAGGTATAACAGCTCTCAAATTTCATTTCTTGTTTGTGCCTGTAGTATTAATAAGCAAAATTAATCAACAGGTAACTTGCACTTTTAGTATATTACTTGAAGTACTAATCTATTGTAAACGCTTCATCTGGAAGAATTAGTATTAGATTTATTGTACTGTATTTATGAAGTTGCAAACAAAATTATATATAACTGCTTCACTACCTGTTAAAATGGAAAATAGCTTAACAGTTGAACTTATTACATGTGCATAGGCTCATAATATATCCTCAGGGGGAATGATGAAACTTTTTTATGCCTCGGGTTGCTTCACCATTTTGTGCATTAACCAAGACCGTTACGTAACTTCCAAATAAACTTAGGGATCCCAAACTTAAATATGTTTGAATAATAGAAGTTTGTTTTGTGATAATGAATTTCGATTTGTTTGTAATACCCTGAAACCAAAATTGAATCCACATGATTCACATTCAGGTGTAGTGAATGCAAAATGTGCAAAATTCTAGTTTCATAATTTGAAAACGAAATTCGAATGTATCGGCCTTTTTTTTTTCTGTTATTTGATGTTGAGAACGAAAGCTATCCTTTTTTTTTTTTAATCAATGTAATATTTAAAATTGCATTCTGTTTCTCGAATGTCGGATGACAAACAATTTTAATTTTTTTCTTTTAATTCCTTTACGTTCATTATTCTAGAAATGTATGGTACTCCAATCTGCATTTATCGAAGAAAAAAAAGTACTGCTGTTCCATATCATAAAAACATAGTTTGCACGTATTTAACGTTCATAATTTTTAAATGCCCTTTTCTAAGAACATTTTTATTGATTTATTTTATTCGAAAATTTGTATTGGAAATGTGTTTTTCAGAGGGAATAGGCCTATTATGCATAAAATTCGTAACGTAATTGCGCGTTGTACATAGAATCAGTGTATTTTGATCAATTAACGATCTGTCTGAAGACAGCATACAAACGTGTGAACAGACTACAGTATCGGTATGGATCAATTGAAGAGTTACCGGTACTTCAAGATTGCATTGACCTTCGTCCTTTGGAAACGAAGTTCAAGGAATGAAAATTTATGCAAAGGATCAAATTGCCTTGAAGTCTTAAAATATGTACAAAGTTCTTTTAACAAACTTGTGTTTGTATAATGCTGTCATTTGGTGATGAAAGAAAAAAAAAAATTAAAATGGCAACCAATTTGAATTTGTTCATCTTAAATTAAGGAATCCATATTTTTAATTATGAAACGAAAGGGTTTTTCTGTACTATTATATTACCACGTTAAATGTATTTACATCCTTGGGTTTTCGTAGAGTCGTACGTATCGTATATGGGTACAAAAAGAAAAAAAAAAAAAGTAGGCCAATTTCACACCGAAAGTAGGAGTCGAATGTTGCTGTGCAAGTGGTGGCCGGCAGAGAGGTGAAGGCAGGCAGAATCGCTCGAGCGATGTGAAAGGGTAGGTGACGGGGAATGGCAGCACATAATCTCATATCCGTGCATTTCCTTATTGATGAGTGAAAAAGCGACTTTTCGTAAGGTCGAATCGGTGACATGTTAGGTTTTTTGTATGCCTTGGAAGGAAAGCACATTCTTAGGCGATTGTGAGTATACGCAAGACATATCAAAAAGCCTGAACTAAAGTAACCCAACCTGTAACTGATTTGATCTTACTAAAACTCTCTCTTTCTCTGTGATCAATATGGAAATGAGATGTGCTATCCCTCCCTGCTGCCTAGTCCTTCCATCCCGATAGAGCGATTCTGCCGTCCCACACCTCTATACCAGCCTCCACTTTCATAGCAAATTTCACCCTCATATCTGTGCGAAATTGGTGTCGGCACTCAATTTATCTTTTGTCTACAGTAGTACATAATTATGACTCTGTTAGAAGCAAAATACGTGAATATATTTGTACCTTAACCTGATAATGCAATTTTGAAGAAATACCAACAAAGGAATTGTCTTCGCTGATACTGTATTTCAAATTTCTCTGTGATATTTCAGATCTCAGGATGCCTGTGCCAGAACTTCAGAAGCCTGCCCCTCAATTCACCAGCACTGCCGTTGTCAATGGGCAATTTAAGGATATTTCTCTTTCTGACTACAAGGGGAAATATGTTGTCCTATTCTTCTACCCACTTGATTTGTAAGTTAAAGTTATAGTAATGAAATATATAGCCAATATTTAGATAATTTGTAAGAAATAATTTTTGTTAGACAAACATAACCTGCAGCTTAGAAGAAGCTTTTGTCATCTAGTCTGCTGTCAAAAAATCTGAAAGTTAGAATTTATAAAACCGTTACATTACCGGATCTGTATGGTAATGAAACTTGGACTCTCACTTTGAGAGAGGAACAGAGATTAAGGGTGTTTGAGAATAAGGTTCTTAGTAAAATATTTAGGGCTAAGGGGGATGAAGTTGCAGGAAAATGGAGAAAGTTACACAACGCCGAACTGCATGCATTGTATTCTTCACGTGACATAATTAGGAACATTAAATCCAGATGTTTGAGATGGGCAGGGCCTGTAGCACGTATGGGCGAATCCAGAAATGCATATAGAGTGTTAGTTGGGAGACCGGAGGGAAATAGACCTTTGGGGAGGCCGAGACGTAGATGGGAGGATAATATTAAAACAGATTTGAGGGAGGTGGATTATGATGAGAGACTGGATTAATCTTGCACAGGATAGGGACCGATGGCAGGCTTATGTGAGTGTGGCAATGAACTTTCGGGTTCCTTAAAAGCCATTTGTAGGTAGGTATGTTAATCAGAAGTCTTTGATTTCTATGCTGTCTTCTGTTATTCAAGTCTATTAGACTGGACTAACACTGACAGGAGAACCAAGATTATGAGGATGTGACAGAGTGATATGGACATTTGCTGCCAATAATTTAGCAACCTTTGGAGGATTAAATATTTCTGTATTGCTATAATAGTTTAATAAAAAACTCTCAACCAAAACATATAATCGGAATTGGTGATTCAAAAAGCACGTAACAATATACTAAACATTTATAGAAACGAGATTACCAGACATTAAACAGGTTTCTTTATGATTAAGAAGAATCTGGAAACTCGTTTACCATTTCTTGTTTTGATTTTTTATACCCTTTTTGGTGAATGTTACTTATTGGCCCGCCCACTATAGGAGACATAGGCCAGTTTTACACTAATCCTAAACATTTAATATAACTTGTTGCTTGTGCAGGCAGTCTTTTACGTTAGATTTGCGAAAATTGGTTTATAGCGCAACATTGGCAGTGATAAAAGTGTGAAATATTCGGGTGAAACGAGCGTTGAGCGTCTTCCGCCGATTTTGGAATAGACACCGACACACTTGAACTGCCAACATAAAAAACAAAAAATCACACTCAATCGCTTTCACCTTCATCTTGACGGGATAATAAAAGCCTAAATTAACCTAACCTAACCTAAGTGCGTCGGTGTCTATTCCAAAATTGGCGGAAGTCGCTCAACGCTCGTTTAACCAATATTTGTCCAGTGGGCGGTGGATACTCTACATTGACCTTCAGCAAATAGACAAGGCATTAGGCTCTTTGTTAATGAGGCTTACTTAAAAATTATTCAATGTGCTTAGTTCAGTTATTCACTTGCCCTTATTGCTACTTCCACCTTTGAAATGAATGAAAGTCAGTGAAAAGTGTTAATTAATACTGACATGGAATGGAATTATTTGTAATAGTGGTTTTCTTCCCCACTTTGTTACTCCAGGCAGCCAATAGAAAATAAACTTGTTCCTAAAGTTTGAAAAGTACAGTACCGTCTAGAGTCGACAGCTTTTTTTCGTACTTTCACCGCTACTTCACAGACAAAGCGATCTATTGTTTCACTGAAAATGGTATGTTATAACGTACAACTCAGAGATTGTTTTCTATTATTTTCATTATATGAACTTCAACAGTCACTGAAGAAAACAAATTTTAAACACCGGTCGACTCAACCCTGTACATGGTGTTAAGTCGACCACCATATTAAAAAATACATGTAAATGAACGTGTGCTGTCATTCCAGTCAATACCGACCTTCTTTTGGATGCTTTTATAGTTATTTACTTTATTATTTTTTATTTTTAAGTTATTTGGGATAGGAAAATGCGAACTTTAATATAGTTATTTTAATGTGCATACATTAATTAGGTTAATGCTCTTAAATTTAATAGAAAATATTTAATTAATTAGCAGACATAAAATTACGTCAAACTACACTCAACATTATCACATTATTAATGTACTAATTAATAAAATAGCCCTGAAAAATACAGAAAATACAGTTTCCATCTCCTAATTAATATCATAACCCTGAAAATCAACACCAAATTTTAAGAATTCCTTTTTCTCCATAGGAACAGGAGCACTTAGTTTTCTTTCTACCTGAACATGGTCAATAAGACTCACATCCTCCACCTCAGGATATTTGAACTGGAATCCATTACAATTTCTAACAAAACGAAATTAAAGTCCTTCTCCTGGAACCAGTTCCTCAGTGCAACCGACATGAAATTTAATTGTCTTTTTAGTTGGGAACTTCACTAAAAGCTGATCCCCTGATTTAGGGTCATCGAAATTGTCATCATCATTGTTATCTTCCTCTTCAACCCGCTCATCTGATGAATCTGTAGTGGAATATTGTCCGTTTTCGTCACTGGACTCCTGGTATCCTCTCTGTTTTCTTTTCTTGGTGGTTTTCTTGGCTTCTCTTTTTCTGGTCTCCTCAGTTGAGACAGGATGAGAGATTTCATTTGATTCAGATGTTCCACCTTCAGTAGGCCTACTGATACTCGCAATACTTTTTCCTGGTTCAATTTCAATTTTACTTTTCCTTTTCTTGGCAGCTAATTGTTTCATATCTCATGCCCTGGAGCACTCTGATGACCGCTTCTCCCACCAGTGCCTGTGTGGACTGAGATTCTGGAGACTCTGTCATACCAGATTGTGGTAGTTTATTAAGGACTCTTCGTGACTCGAATGGGTAAATTCCACAGGCCTGCATGGTCGACTCTGTCCTGGAATACAACTTCAACTTCTGACATCTCTCAATAATATGGAAAAATATTTTTTGTTGTTAAGCTTAAAATACTGATTACAGAAATACAGTTATTTTGTATTGCATTTCAGTTAAACAAGGCTAAATTGTTAAAAGTTAGACAGAGTACTTTTTTGTTAATAGGTTCGTTCCAACAAGTCAGGAACCGGCCGTAACCATCATGAGCATGTGCAGTACAGAAAAAGCGTTCCAACACAATCCGAACCAGTTCTGAACCGGAAACATGTACTGCAGTCAGGCGTTCCAACAAGCTTTTGACACGGGTTCGGAATGGTCAGAAATAGTCCGCGGATTGAGGCATGTACGGAAGAGTACGAGAGACCCGCATGCACATAAGCTCACAAACGTCTCCTGGATACTGAAGAAAGACATGATAGACTGTTCACGTCAATGAGGTTAAAGATGAAAAGTGACAGTACAGACGAATAATAAAACTATAGATTTAATTTAAATTTTCGCCAAAAAGAAAGGGAATGGAAATTATTTCGGTATTGAAATAGTTAATTACAATTTCAACATGCAGGTTTGATTAAAAGTATAATAAATAACGTACATACATTAATAATTAAAAACAAAGAACTATTTTTTAGATGAGAGTCCCCCAGTACACAACATTGAATTAGCGGAATTCTTGCCTTCCATATTTTTTGTCATCTTTTTATAGAAAATGATCGAAATTCTATTTTCTGCAATTAGAATTAGCTGCAAAACGATAATAATAAGCATCACGTTCTTAGCAAAGATGATCACAGTTACAGCGTCTCTGGATTTAGTACATAACGATCCGCAAAAGCGTTCCAACAGCGTCCAGTCCACTTTCAATCCCATAGCAGATGATCAACTAGCGCATGCGCATAAGATGGCACAGGAACCGTACATGAACTGATCCATGAACCGCTTGTTGGAACGAACCTAATATTTTTGCTATTGGCAACAATGAATTTTACATAATCAAGGACGCACAATACATTTGACACTACCTTGCAAGATTGAAAGGGGAAGTGTTATAAGTCAGCTGGAAGCAAGCAGTGGTGGCTAGTAGGAAATTCTATTGGAATAAACATGTGAAATTAGAAAGTGTACACAGTGTTCGAATCTAGACCCCCCCATGTCGACTCTAGACGGTTCCACGGTAGTTAAAAAGTTCTGATGCTAGAGTTTGCTATTGACCCCACTTTCCTCTGACCTCCTGTATAATATAACGTAATCGAATCCGTGACTTTCAGTTTCATAAATATTATGATGTGTGATTTGGCAATATTTCATCTTAAGTAAACATTTAATTGTGACAACTTTACTGGCCTTTGTTTACAGTGAATGTGGAGACTTGCACAGTTATATAAGGACTTTCGACATTTATTTATTTATTTATTTATTTATTTATTTATTATTTTGCTAATAATCGTAACATAAAATATAATATATATACAGAAAAACTTTAGCTCGCCCCTGAAAGAGTAGAACTCGTGCTCAGGGGCAGATTCCTGAATTGAAATTAATAATTATACAATACAATTTTTCTTATGTCTACTGTGCAATTATAGTATATAAATTTAAATTTACAATTTTTCAATTTTTATAAAATCCATACATAGGCTAACTTTTTAAATTTAATACTAGAACTATTAGAATTGACAAGATTAGGATATTTAAATATAAATTTGTTATATATTCTTGGGCCTAAATTACTGCTATGATTAAATATTGTAACAGTGTTGCATTTTGGTTCAAACAATCTTAAAGAATTCATACCTTTTGTTTCATAACTATGAGAATACAATTCAAAATTATTTCGATTTTTATGTATGAATTTTATTAATACAATATAATAAATTTGTCTTACGTTAAGTACATTAAAGTCTAGAAACAAATTTTGAGATGGAAAATCAATAGGTTTATGAAGACATATTTTAATTATTTTCTTCTGTAATAAATAAAGTGAATTAAAATTGGATTTAAATGAGCTACCCCATCATATAATTCCATACATAATTACCGATTGAAATAAAGTTAAATATATTGTACGTACTAAACTTATTGACAAGTAATTCCTCAATAAAACAAAATAATATACTATTTTACGTAATTTATTACAAAGGTAATTAATGTGTTGGTTCCATTTTAAATGATTATCGAAAATTATGCCTAAATACTTAACTTAAGAGGACTCTTTAATAATCGGTCATTTACACTGTATAAGACAACAATCAGAATTATGTAATTTAATACTTAATATAGATGTAGGAGGTTTGTTACATTTTTCAGACAATGATAATGGAATAATTATGGTTTTATTTTCGTTGATAGAAAGATAATTTATGTCAAACCATTTTTTTATTGATTTAAGTCCATTATTTGAATTATTATATGCATCATATCAGGTTTTTCCTCCAAAAAGTAAAACTGTGTCATCTGCATAAAAATAGTGAACACCATTGTATTGTTGTAAGTCAATTTTTAATAAGTCATTAATATATATTAAAAATAGAATAGGGCCTAGAACTGTGCCTTGGGGAACACCTATATTAATAATTAAATAGGTGTATGTGTACATGAGGAACATATTAGGACTTTGAAAAGAAAATGTGCATTATATTATGTTTATGGTGTTCCCAGTGGAGAAATAATTGATGGGTTTTCTTTTCAGCACCTTTGTCTGCCCAACTGAAATAATTGCATTTTCTGACCGTGCAGCTGAATTTAAAAAAATTGGGTGTGAAGTTCTTGCTGCGTCATGTGACAGTCACTTCTCACACCTTGCCTGGATCAATACTCCACGCAAGAAGGGCGGGCTTGGAGAGATGAACATTCCCCTCATTGCAGACAAGGCTGGAAAATTGGCTACGCAATATGGAGTGTACAATGAGGAAACTGGCGTTCCTTTCCGTGGCCTCTTTATTATTGATGGGAAACAGAATCTGAGACAGGTTACAGTTAATGATCTTCCAGTTGGACGCTCTGTGGACGAGACATTACGTCTTGTTCAGGCATTCCAGTTCACTGATGTGAATGGTGAAGGTACGAAAGTTTCATACTTCATAATTATCAGTATTTATTTTCTCTCCCATTCTTTCAGTGTCTCCTTTCCTTTCCATATTTATTTTTTTCTCTTTCTTCACTTGCCCCTTCTTTCACCAAATTTTCTGCTTTTAGATTCCTTTCCAAATTTAAATTCACTTCTTCAGTTATCATTCTATATGGCTTTTACCTTCTTCAGTCTTTTTTTTTTTTTCAATTCTTCCCCTCCCCTCATTCTTCATTTCGTTTTCCCAATTTTACTTTGATTTTCTCTCCCCTTTATTTCGATTTTGTCTTCCTCCATTTATTTCATCATTTCTCTGTTTCCAGTCTTTCCCTTTTTATTTTGATTTTCCTCTTATTTCGATTCTTGAAATCCTTATTTCGATTTTTTTGTCTTTGCTTTGAATATTTTCTCTTCTTTTATTTAGAATTTCTTCTCTTTCTGTATTTGTAATTTCTCGTTATTTCCAACTTTTTCTCTTTTATCCTTTTCCAACACAGAATAAATATGGGAAATGCCTGTTATTATTTGGTTGAGAAACTTTTATCATCCAGTCTGCTGTCAAAAAATCTGAAAGTTAGAATTTATAAAACAGTTATATTACTGGTTGTTTTATATGGTTGTGAAACTTGGACTCTCACTTTGAGAGAGGAACATAGGTTAAGGGTGTTTGAGAATAAGGTGCTTAGGAAAATATTTGGGGCTAAGAGGGATGAAGTTACAGGAGAATGGAGAAAGTTACACAACACAGAACTGCACGCATTGTATTCTTCACCTGACATAATTAGGAACATTAAATCGAGATGTTTGAGATGGGCAGGGCATGTAGCATGTATGGGCAAATCCAGAAATGTATATAGAGTGTTAGCTGGGAGGCCGGAGGGAAAAAGACCTTTAGGGAGGCCGAGACGTAGATGGGAAGATAATATTAAAATGGATTTGAGGGAGGTGAGATATGGTGATAGAGACTGGATTAATCTTGCTGAGGATAGGGACCAATGGCGGGCTTGTGTGAGGGCGGCAATGAACCTCCGGGTTCCTTAAAAGCCAGTAAGTAAGTATCCTTTTCCTCTTTCTTTGTTTTTCCTCTTCAATAATTTCGATCTTTTTCCATAGCTTCTTTGGAAATTTTATCTCCTTTGACTCCTTTTGGTTTCCTTTTTTTTTTTTTTTTTTTTTTTTTTTTTTTTTTTTTTTTCAACTATGTCCTTTGATTTATTTCCTTTTTGCTATGAGTGTCCTTTTCTTTTCCTGCCTATTTTTCCTTTTTTTATTTCTCTTCGTTATATAATATTCTCTGCCATTGTAGACCCCGAAACAAAATTTGGGTCACCTGAATTTTCTTTCTAGGTCTGTATAGTTAAGATAGGTGAAAGAAAGCTCGTCACAATTGAGGACGGTTTTTGCAAAATTTGCAAAATTGAGATTTTGATGGATTCATTTACATAAGGCAGGCATCTACATGATGTTCAAAGCTTCTTAGTAAAATTCGGTTATTTCTGTTCATTGTAGTGTGTCAAAGTGTGATTGTTTTTTCAAAACTTGCTTTCTGCTATAAGTGAGACATACAGCAAAACTTGCTTACTATAGTGTTTTGTTTCTCCTGTAAAATTTAGTTTTTTCAGTTAGCAAGTTTTGCAAAAACGGTCCTCAATTGGATTATAGCCTATTACTTGTTGAGTAAGCTTTGAAATATCGTAATTTTCTCGGAGAACTAGGAAAACCAAGGTATATTATTTTATAAAATTACTCTCCTGAAATATTAATTGTGCCCCTTATGACTCCATTTGGAGGTTAATGAGATTGCAAGACCAGTGAATAGTTCAGTGGTCAGATACGAAACCCATAATGTACTGAGAGGTGTTTAACTGCTATCCATCAAGTATGAGCACTTCCTTGTTACATGACATGGTGATTGAGAGCTATAATGATAGCATTGGAAGTTGGACTGTTCTAAGGAAACCAACAATTCTAGTGTATAAACAATTTTTCTTGGATTCTTCAAGATTTGAACGTGGCTTCAGCATCGGAAGCAAATATTGTAGGCATTTTGTTCATTTGATTAGCTTTTAATTTATGATCTTCCAGTACTCCTTTCCTTCAAAAAGAAATACAAAGGATTTTTTACTTTAAAGATTCTTTACCAGTTTTTGTTTAAATTCAGTTCTTGATCTATTGGTTGTCTAGATGTTGAATACCAAGATCTCAAACTCAGCATAGGGCAGTGGATTTTTAAGGGGCAATAACATTCTTAACATGGTTATCTCTTGAGAAAAGCAAAATTAGTCCTATGGTTCTGACCATTTGTTTTTCACCCTTAAAATTTCCATAGCATTGCAGGCCCATTTTTCTACAGGATATCATTCTGTAAGACTGGAGTCCTCCTGACATTTAATGAAGGAAACGGAGGAAATGGTGGGGCAAGATGTTCGCAACGTTTAAGGGGAAAATATCGCAAAAGGAAAATATGAAATTACAATGAAACTCTTACATTTTAGGATTTCAAATTTAAATTCCAACTTACACAGGCTTTAGGCGTATAAAACCATCCATATTCTTTCCAACACAATGACTTTTAAATGAATGCCTTGGTGTGATTTCTTGAATAAATATTTATCACTTTAGTTTATACTCCATCATTGTGAGCCAAATGGTTAACATCACAGACCAATATGGTTGGGTTGTTTGGTATTCTCTTTATTTTCATATCTTTTGTTTTACTTTGACTATTACACTTTTACTACGTCACACTACTTTTGACCAATAAAACGGTACGAAAGGACGTCTTTCAACCAATCATGGCTGCTTATCGCACAATTTTATCAAGTCCTTAGCATTTGTTTAATTTTATCGCGTCCCTAGCATTTGTTTATTTTTATCACTACCCTAGCATTTGTTTCTTTGTTTGGCAACATTTAAAATTACACTGGTCTGGATGTCAAAAAACAGAAAATTACAAACCACTCCAGTCAATGCACAGCACTTTCAAATATGGCTCGCATTGGCATTCAAGAACAAGAATTAATAAAGATCACTGGTCATATATGAAGAGCACCATTCGGAAATCCTGAATGAGTTGAGGGATACACCATGTACATCGAGTTCACTTCTTTTACGCACATGTCCAATATAACATCAACTGAACCACTAACCACTAAAACATTCAAATTTGAAAATTGTACTTTCAATAATTGTTTCTTCTAAAATTATTCATGTTTAGTTTTTATTTCATCATCGTTGATTAAAACGTTTATTTCATCATCCCTAATTAAAACTTTTCTAACACTTGTTTATATTATTTAGGTTATGTTTGTTATAGTTTCTGCTATATGATATTATGGGTAGTCACGTATCAGAGATTGTTTAATACTAAGATTTATTGAAAATATCTGTCAAATGACGTTGATTACTGGGATCCGGATGATTGAAGTCGAATGCAAATATTTTAATAAAAATGAAACTGAATCAACAAAGCATTCTTGACTAGTAACCATCCACAGAGTTCAATTAAGATTCCATAGTTGGCACAACTGATAACAATCATAAAACACTACTGCCATCTAGCGTAATGTTGAGATGGTACAATAATACATTTGAAGACAGTTGTATTTTCGTAAGCCAATTAATATTTTATTGTATTGGAGTACTTTGTTACTTTTAATCTTTATAGACTTTCTTCTAATCGTGTAATAGTCAATTAAATCCCACTCGAGTTTTGATTTTCTTTAGATAAATCAAAACTTCTAGTGAGATTACTGTTGATAATTCAGTTATTGTACTTTTTGTCTCAACAATAATTCTTTTATTCACTTGCATACACAAAACATTTACCCGATTGAATTAGAGTACATGTTGCACACATCTCATAGAAATGCTGCAGCAAAATATAATTTTTATACCGGTATTAATAATGCCCCGTACAATACAATACAAAACTTGTGCAGAATGAAGATTTAGCCTCACACCATTAGTATATCGTCGTTTCTCAATTTTGACCAGAAATGGACACTATCTGTCCTCTAAGCCATCAATATGGTCCCCGTATCCTGCAGCTGATCTTGAGAATATTTAGGAAATTATTAAAATTTATTCATAGTCATAAGACAGATGGTGTGAGGTTCACATCAAAGCGAGCAAAATATGTACAATTCAAACTCGATTAAAAAAAATACAGACGTGGACAAATTATTAACAAAATTCACGATTTTTATGATAATTCTGTTTACAAAATTTGACTTTTCAATTTAGACTACAGTTGACAATTTTGGATATTTCCATCATTACAGTAGACAGAAATATGCAAAATTGTCATCTGTAGTTTAAATTGAAGAGTCAAGTTTTGTACAAATATATAATAAAAATCTTCAATTTTGCTAATAATTTGTAAATTAGCAAACATGTCAACTGCATTGAAGAGTCAAATTTTGTAAAAATATAAAACAAAAATCTTCAGTTTTGCTAATAATTTGGAAATATCCAAAATGTCAACTGTAGTCCAAATTGAAGAATCGAATTTTGTAAAAATATACAATAAAAACCTTCAGTTATGCAATAATTTGTAAATATGCAAAAATATCAAATGTCCAAATTGAGGAGTTACATTTTGAAAAGTATAGAATACAAATTATCAATTTTGCTAATAATTTGGAAATACACAAAAATGTGAACTGTAGTCTAAATTGAAGAACCATATTTTGTAAAAATATGTAATAAAAATCTTCAATTTTGCTAATAATTTGTCCACGTCTGTACTACTTACAAAAGCGAATTACGTACAAATCAGTTATGTACAATTCAGATTTAATTAAATTAAATTATAGTTTTGCTAAGACCTCTGTATAATTACGTACAAACCAGAATTATGTGTAAGTAGGTTGCATATAACCCAGATTCTACTCTATTGCCTAAATAACAAATTCTCTTACATATAGTAAAGACATGTGAACAGATAATTTTTGAAAACAGATTTGAATATTTTACCATGGTCTACTAATAATTTTATTTCTAAGGATAGAAAATTAAAACCTGTTTTCTCTTATATGTACCAAAAAATATGTATTTTAATGTATGTGCTTCAATGAAAGAATAAAAATATCCTAGGAACTCCTGCATATTATTCTGTGATGTTAGTCACTGACCTACAGATGATAAATTGGTGTAGTGAAGAACATAAGCTCTACACCTGTCCTAAATATTTTAATGGCTGATAGTGTAACCTAGATGTGTCAGACTGTATGTACACTTAGTGGCAAAAAGAATGGGCAGACTCTTGATAAATAGAAATGCTAAGTTCTATCGCGCGGTTCACTCGTGTAAACGTAACCCAGTGCAAGGCATTGCTGTGGTGTCTCTTCATTGAAAGTCGTCCGTCTATAATGTAGTAAACCTTACAAGCAGTGTGTGGCCCAGTGGTAAGAAGTCTAACACCCGTACCAGAGGTTGTGAGTTCGCCTCCCGGTACCATAAAATTATTTTTTATTTTAATTTTTACTTAATTTATTAGTTTAAATGTGAAATGGCATTTGTTAACAAACTTCGTTATGCCTGCCTTGTAAAAATATTATTGTCCATCACCTGTGGGATATTAATAGGCGAGACCTGGCCTGTATAAACAAAAGTACTTGTTTGACATTCTAAAAAGCCGGCTGCATATCGAACACAAATAATTAAATTAACAAAAACAAATAATTTTTTAATATATTAACAAAACAAGGCCTGTGGTGGGGACTAGTATCTCTTCCACAAACCACCTGCATCAACAACTGCCCTCATTCTGAGTAGCATGTAGCCCACAAGATTATGGAATAGGTCTAAATTCTTGGCCATCTCCTCCCATGCATCTATAACTGTCCCACAATTCCTCAGGTGTCCGAACGGGTGGTTGTTCTGCCCAATTAGAGCGTAGTATCCTTTTGACTGCAGCCCACAAATTTTGAATCGGATTCATATCAGGTGAATTTGGAGGCCAGTCGACTGGGTCGACATCACGGCTCCTCGTAAACCATCTTTGAATCCGGTTGGCGGTGTGTATCGGATGATTATCCTGCTGGACGAAAAGTGTTCCTTCTGGATATTTGTTTTCCGTTGTATTAACAGATAGCAGTATTGCTTGAAAGAGAGAGGGAGGTTTATTATTTATTAGAGTTTGGGCATATTCTAAGAGATATCGCCACATAATTATAGTTTTGCGAGACACACATGATGGCAAATTTGTAATAAAAAAAGGAAGCTTGGGCGAGATTCGAACCTTGAGCTACTACTATCAACTTGTTCAATAGACCTATGCCATAACGACTTACACTATTGTGACTGTTAATATAAGTTCAACATAATACGTGGTTTTCCTGTTCATATTTGCTCTGGTTGATTTTGTATTTATCAATTTTATTATTATTTCACTCTTCAAGGGCCCTGGTGTATCTAGAATCAACCCGCCATTCGATTTTATTACATATTTTAGACTCTTAAACAAAATACAGCAAATTTAAATGGTTTAATTATGGTTACCTAGTGAATTACGGCTTTGACGAGATGAGCATGCGCAATGTTGTGTGTCTGGAACTTCGAAATTGTCGGCCGGCCCATTCTTTTTGCCGCTAAGTGTACTCCTCAGACCCTAAACATGTTATGGGTTTTGTTAAAATATGTTACCCCTTCTTTATCTCGTCATAAATTTACGTTAAACAGCAATAAATTCACAATTTAATTCAGACATATATTTGTAGATCCTTGAATGCCATTGGATGTTCCTCATAAAATTTATGTATTGTAGCTGACTGAGAATTAATGTAATTTGTTCCACTTGCAGTGTGTCCAGCTAACTGGCGACCTGGAAGCAAGACCATGAAGCCTGATCCTAGTGGCAGTCTCGAGTACTTCAGTCACATAGAATAAGTGTTACTATTGGAAGTGTTGAGTGGGAGAATATAGTTCGCGTTCCTTTAAACTTTGCGTTTAAAATGTTGGGTTTCATTACCTCTTTGCAATTTTCACTAATGGTGACTGATTTAATTACAAACTGAATTGTTTTTTCATAATATTTCATTCCGAAGTTTATTTCACAAAGTGCATTAATATTTTACTCCAATAATATTTTGGCAATATTATTCACATCTATATTATATATTGCAATAATTCGTTCAATTAACCCTCGAGTGTTCGCGTGTTCAAATGTAATGTTAGAGGTTGCATGGATCACATTTGTGATGTGATCCATATTTTAAGTTATTTCTTTACATGCAATTTTATTTTTTTTATTTAATTAATAATGATTACACAGCAGGAAAGTCTGATTACATTCATTTTTTCAATATTCAAAAATTAATTACTCGTCCAATTGCATGTAATAAATGCTGTAAAAACATAAATTTTAGAGAAATGTTCATGCGGAACGCAATCGTGATCCAAGAACTTAATTATGTGCCAAGAAAACACTTGGTTCACAGAAAAGACATGCTAAGTCACTTTTTTATGTTTGTTTTTTTTTTTTTTGTGCCATCTGCTATCTCATGAAGTGACTATCCTTCTATTAAATCAGAATGGCAAAATGTCTGCATTGTAACATTGTAACTTTAAATTATATGCAAATGAATGTCGTCTTAGTGTATTTAAGTTAAATGCTCGTCTGAAAAATGTAAGAAAGCAACTTAGCATGTTCTTTCCATGGACCCTTCACTTACCAATTACAGTGACTGAGAAAATAGGGAAATATAAGAACGAAAGTTACCCAGATACAAATACATTAACAGTTGTCATCTCTGGTAACTAATCAAACATAAATTACTGGATCACTATTGTGCTCCTCGCGATTACTGGAGGGTTAAATTACATCATTAATTCCAATTTAAATGTTTATTCAAAGTCAGTTATATTACATTGTATCTTGTTCGAATTTGCAAAATTGTCACAATTTAAATTTGTTTATCTCTGTATGTTAGTTACACATGTGAAAATGTATTCCAGATGTTTTGAATGTATGTTGCAATTCTTGGGTAGAAATAAATCTATGCTTGAATTGAAAATCATAATTCTTGTCATTTCTCTCTCTCACTTTTTTTATTTTTAGAAGAAGAGGCTAGGGCAGGGTTGGGCAGAATTATGCACTTTGTGCTTGCACGGTGTACTAGGAGAGAAGTGTGCTTCTAGAGTGCACGAAAACCGGTTTATTCAAGTTGCGGTACGTACTGTATGTTTCAAAAGAAAATGTTATTCTTTCTACCAAACTAAATAAGAACACAAAGTAATGAAACACTTCCTTAAACACAAAACAAAACATGTCTGTTGCACATTAATCCATATTACTCAATTTCTCAAGATTTGGAGAAACTGTATTAGCGCAAGCTATGCGAAGAACTGCCGTTAAAAGCCCATCATTTCTTGTTTGAGATTTGTTTATTTTCGTAATTGCGATAGAAAATCTGAAAAATTATAAATCTCCAGGTATCGATCAAATTCTAGCAGAATTAATACAAGAGGTGGAAGCGCATTATCTAACGAAATTTATAAGCTTGTACTTGCTATTTGGGAAAAGGAAATTGTACCAGATCAATGGAAGGAGTCCATAATCGTACCTATCTTTAAGGTGGGAGGGACAAGACTAACTGTAGTAACTTTCGAGGAATATCACTTTTGTTGACGTCGTACAAAATTTTGTCCAATATTCTTTTGAGAAGGTTAACTCCATATGTAGATGAAATTATCAGGGATCATCAGTGTGGTTTTAGGCATAACAGATCAACTATTGACCAGATATCTTGTATTCGACAGATAATGGAGAAAAAATGGGAGTATAAGGGTACAGTGCATCAGTTATTCATATATTTCAAAAAGGCATATGACTCGGTTAAGAGAGAAGTTTTATATGATATTCTTATGGAATTTGGTATTCCCAAGAAACTAGTTCGATTAATTAAAATGTGTCTCAGTGAAATGTACAGCAGAGTTCGTATAGGTCAGTTTCTGTCAGATGCGTTTCCAATTCACTGTGGGCTGAAGCAAGGAGATGCACTATCTCCTTTACTTTTTAACTTTGCTCTAGAGTATGCCATTAGGAAAGTCCTAGATAACAGAGAGGGTTTGGAATTGAACGGGTTACATCAGCTGCTTGTCTATGCGGATGACGTGAATATGTTAGGAGAAAATCCACAAACGATTAGGGAAAACACGGAAATTTTATTTGAAGCAAGAAATCCCGAAAAGACAAAGTATATGATTATGTCTCGTGACGAGAATATTGTACGAAATGGAAATATAAAAATTGGAAATTTATCTTTTGAAGAAGTGGGGAAATTCAAATATCTAGGAGCAACAGTAACAAATATAAATGATACTGGGGAAGAAATTAAACACACAATAAATATGGGAAATGCCTGTTATTATTCGGTTGAGGAACTTTTATCATCCAGTCTGCTGTCAAAAAATCTGAAAGTTAGAATTTATAAAACAGTTATATTACCGGTTGTTCTTTATGGTTGTGAAACTTGGACTCTCACTTTGAGAGAGGAACATAGGTTAAGGGTGTTTGAGAATAAGGTGCTTAGGAAAATATTTGGGACTAAGAGGGATGAAGTTACAGGAGAATGGAGAAAGTTACACAACGCAGAACTGCACGCATTGTATTCTTCACCTGACATAATTAGGCACATTAAATCCAGACGTTTGAGATGGGCAGGGCATGTAGCACATATGGGCGAATCCAGAAATGCATATAGAGTGTTAGTTGGGAGGCCAGAGGGAAAAAGACCTTTAGGGAGGCCAAGACGTAGATGGGAAGATAATATTAAATTGGATTTGAGGGAGGTGAGATATGATGATAGAGATTGGATTAATCTTGCTCAGGATAGAGACCAATGGCGGGCTTATGTGAGGGCGGCAATGAACCTCCGGGTTCCTTAAAAGCCAGTAAGTAAGCAATAAAAAATAACTGTTTACATCTATAAGTGGAACCAAATAAACACAACTTTCTCACACAGCTTATGCAGATTGGGAAATTGTCCTCTTGGGAATCCGTCATAAAACTGCATAAGACTTGACCTTGAATCATATTTTGCTTGCATCTCTCGACCACATCGCAGGTCAATCAATTCACACTATAATGAAGGGGGGACGTTATCAATGATCAGTTGGAATCTGAACATGTTGCAAAAAGACGCTAGTCCATTTCCAGGCAATCTAAATCGTGGAACCTTGATGTAAATTCCTCTAATAGGCCGGATAAAATACATGCGTACATTTCGAAATTTTCATTGTTCAAAATTCTGTGCGCTTAGATAAGAATGAGAAATGATATATTTCGCCCTTTTGCATTTGACGTATCCATAACAGCAATTTCTCCTTAAAAGCTGCAATTCTATCAGCAAATTGTGTATTAAGAATTTCTTTTCCCTGAAGTCCTAAATTTAACTCATTTAAAAGCTGTAAGATCTGTTATAGCTGCTGGCACACTACAGCGCTCGCACTTGGAATACCCCCGTGTGCACAGAGGGCAAATGCACTCAAATGCCCATCGCTGGGCTAGGGTATACATTTGGGGGGGGGGGGAGATTAAGCTAGGGTTAAGTTATGGTGAACAATTGTTCTTAGCAATCATTTTCACTACTTTTCATATTTAAAATACATTTAGGGTTGTCTTGAGATGTTTCTTTGTGCTTCACGTCATCCCTTTCCAGTCAGATCAGGTTCACCGCTGTGGAGTAATGGTTAGCACGTCCGACCATGAACTGAGCAGGCCTGTGTTCAAATCGTGGTTGGGACAAGTTACCTGGTTGAGGTTTTTCCTGGATTTCCCCTCAACCCATTAAAAGCAGATGCTGGAAAACTTTAGTTGCTAGACCCTGGACTAGATGAATGAGTTATTTATGAAAGGGTCTAAGTCGCTAATTTTGTGAAAATGAGTTTGTCATGTAATACTGTTCTTTGGGTGTAGGTACATCGATTTAGATGTGAAGAGAACTAAGTTTCACACTCTATAACGCTTAGTAGAATTTATGATACAATTTTTATTTCAGCCTTAATTTAAAAATTTCGGTCAGTAAGTAGTTTTTCTTAAATTGCTAACAATTTAGTATTCAAGACTTAGGCCCTTTCATAAATAACCCATTCAAATAACCATCACAGTTGATAAAGGATTGTAAAGTAAACCAATTAAAAAAGTTAAGTCGTTAAGTTCGTGTGTGTACATTAAGTTATAACTAAGGAGCGGATTCCTATGTAATTAAATATTTTTGCGTGTGATAAAACACAATTAACAAAGTTAAAAATTCCGAACATGAAGTTTCAAGTTTAAAACCCGAATGTTATTTCACATAAAAACACGTATTTTCACAAAAAACTTATGTAAATACATATTTTCAGGAAATCTATTATAAAAACACAAATCTTGGTGTTTTTTTACTTAAATAATTTTTTTACAAGAACTTTTAAACATTTTAAAACTAAATCAAATATGTCACTCAGAAGTACGTTATCTTTTTAAGAATTCTTGGTTGCTTTGTGTTTCTAAGCACTGTGTGGTGTATCCGTGATCCATTTTCGTAATAGTATCACCTCAAGTTCTGAAAACAGCTAGGCAGCATATCAGTGTTATTATTAGAGAATAAATTAACATAGACAAGGAGGAGAGATCTTGCAACACATAATTAGGAATGTTTATTGTTGCTGAAGATGATTCCATTCTATGCTTTGTTTGTGAAACACAACAGATAAGAGCTGGGTACGAACATTATTTAATTTAAACAACTCTCTCGCCTCTCTCTCATGTCTATCAAGTGAGTCCCTGTTATAGGCTTCGTCAATTGATATCCTTCAAGATATACTGAAAAATGGTTGTTTAAAAAACGATTTGGCTTTCCTATTAGCAAATCTAAGCTTTTTGTATGACTCCATAAAAAAACTCGAAACATCCAAAAACCTGTTGTCTGAAACAGGGAGGTGCGTGCCGTGAAAATTAAACTAGACTCACTACCAGGTTCAGAAGTACAAGTACTAAGGGACAAATTCCAGAATGTGTTTGGGAAAAACAGTGGATATAAAAAATTGTGTAAAGTTGCTCAAAGTGTTGGAGGGTGTGCCTGTAGGTAAAATTGACTGTGTTTGTGTTTGAGACATTCCGCTCTTTAAATATGCACATCTGACATCCTGTGATGTGGAAAGATCATTTTCACAGTATAAGTCATTCAGAGATAATCGGCATGCATTTGTGATGGAGAATTTGGAGATGGCCTTCGTTGTTCACTGCAATTCTCGGCCAACTACTAGCACTCAAGTGTGGTTGGTGAGTACCTAGTAATTTTTTTTTCAAGCTAAGTAAGGTATTTTTGTCATATTTAAAAGAAATATTTTTTTATTTTTAGCAAATATTTTCGTACTTTTTAGCACATACAAATAAATATATTTAAATTTTTTAGCACATAAAAATCCATTCCCTAGCTATTAATGTGATATTCTATATTAAATCGTTTGCAAAAAATTGCAATTCTCAACTTATGTATTTTTTATTTTAACAAAACTTATTGTACATTTAGAATATATAATATTGTATAGAAAGTAGTCTATTTTAGATTTTTTTAATGACCAGTTTGAAGGTGCCATTCTTCAAAATTCGGCTTATATGTATAAATTTGATCCATTGGCCAGTTAAAAGGTGATATATTTTCAAGTGGGATAGGTGTCATTGGAAAGCTTATGAAGTGAGCTTTCAAATGATATGACCAGAATAAAATTAAGTTTTCAAGATCGTCCAAAAATTTTGAAAAATGAAGAGAAAAATGTGCGATCCTTCATTTTCTTAAAAAAAAAAAAATGCGTATTTGATGAATCATTTAATGTACATTAACCAGGTTTTAAATTTTAAAAACATTTTGGGTAATTTTTTTGTTTCTACAATTTTATTTCTAAGCTACAGGACATGTTCCAATGAAGTAAATGGTGATTGACAGGTTGGACAGTCAATGAAGGACCAAGGCTGACCAGCAGACTGATCACCTCACCTCCACAAGCCTGAGCAGAGGATAATGATAATTCAACCAGAATGGGGGTAACTTATGGTCTGCAAAATCCCTGCAGCTTTATAGCTGGTTTTTGCTATCTACCATAGCTTCTCAAACACATCACGATGCTGGGTGGGCATTGGTCCATACACTGAGCGAAATTTCTTAAGAAAATTCCTTCCCCATGAGGACATGAATGAGTGCATATTCTGTAATGTGAGTCCAGGCATGATACCTTAGACCAGACCTGCAGAACTGTAGCTCCTCAGAGTGACTGCTTTACTACCCCTCCTTACCCCACCCACCTTTTCTACCAGTGCAGTAATATATTCTATTTATGCTTGGATGCATCAACATTCATTCTCGCGGCGGCAGGTATACAGTATGCTATCAAGAACTACAAATGAACATATAATAAAATCCTTAGGAACATACCTTTAGAAAATAAGAGAAAAATGAATGAGGGAAATAAGTTAAAAGACATGTAAAATAAATTTTAAAATGTATGAGTGCATATAATGTAAGAAGGTCTACCTATGTATATATTGTCCTGTTACTAGTAAAGCCGATTAAGTCCACTTTTGTGTAATAGTAATATATGTTACAAGAACGGTATGTTGACGTTTTCATGGTCGAGGAAAAGATTGAAAAAGTGAAACGTAGTTGAGCTTTTTTAATTTCTGAGAACATGAAAACAAACATACCGCTCGTGTATCATACGTTATTTTGTGCGAAGATCGTTTATTACATACCTGAACGACGAATTTCTAATTAGTTGCAATGAAATTTCCATGTTGGTTTCTGTTTAATGACGGCAACTTCGGAAAACCAAAATATCTTTCTTCAACATTGTTGCTATAAAATGTTTTCTGTGTTTACTATACTCCAGCAGGCCACGATATATGTCTGTCTTTTTTTTTCCCCCAGTCTATAAATGCGAACTTAAAACAAATGGTAAGGTTATGTAATGATTTATTTTTCATTTTAATATTTTAACAATATTATTTATGTAACATATTGCAGTAATAACATCCGCATCTGGAATCTTGTTGATTTTTTCACGGCTTCCTTAATGTTACTTGTATCAGGAATGCAATAAGTTTCGTGGAGTAGTAGACTTTACTTAATTTTTGCAAATATTTAAAAATAATAATTAACATTGCAATTTAGGTGAAATTGCAGTGGTAAGTTTCCAATTTATAATTATTACTAAGTTAAACGTCTCTAAAAATAATACGTTAAAAGCCTAAAGCAGTAAAATGAATGTCGCGCTTAAGCAGTAAGAAGAGGGAAATTGTTATGTGTGTTACGTTGGGAATACTGAATGTGGTATTTCACACTTACCGCGTATTGGTTCTGTGCGGAAAACAAGCAAATACGCACGATCTCACACAAAATAATTTAAGTACAGTCCCTGACTTGTCTTTCCATGCTCTGTATTCTACTAAAATGAAATAAGTCCGAAATGTTGCATGTTGGCATTTGAAGAATTTATTATGATTTTTCGTGCATTAATAAAGTTTTAATTCCTGTTTTTACAAAACGTGCATTACTGGTCTTAACTGGGTTTATTAATAATAGGGCGATGAATGAACTGTATGTTGATAAGTGAATGATAGCTATATGACCAGATGTCAATGCTGTCATTCAACATTGTAATGCACTCCAGCTAAATAGATAAATATATACAGTGAAATCTCTCATTTACGGACATCTAAGGGACGTAACAATTTGTCCGCATCTGTGATGTGTATGTATGTATGTATTTATTTATTTATTCACACTGCAATGGGTATATACCCGGTGGCAATGGTAACTAATTACACTCAATAATGACAATAATAAACACAATAAAAAAATAATTAATAATAATACTAATAATTAATAATAATAACAGGGAACATACTAAATTAAATGAAGCATGATCACTTAAAATAACATTAAAAGTAAATCTAATTTGTATCTTAAACCTAAGTTCGAACTAAAACCCACGAGTATGATATGTTCATATCTGCACAAGTACCTTTCAACACTACACTCATTTCGCTGTCAACTAACTCACTGCACTGGAACTACAACACATTTCACTGATTCTATCCTTATTTCATTAACACTTCAGAAACATTTCACTGTTCAAATACTTTGCACTGCCACTATAAAGTATAAATGAATTTATGAATTTAAATACTATTATAGTCACAATCATGCCATGGTATGAAAGAAAAATTTTCACAACCTCGAGCGGGAATCGAACCTGCGACTTGCTGTTCTCCGGTCAGGCGCTCTACCACTGAGCTATCGAGTATAAGCTTCACTGACAGGAACACGTTTCACTTACACAACACACTTCACTGACACAACGTAATTCTTCACTGATACAGCACTTCAATAACAAAATATCAATTACACCCTTTAAATACTGTGTATAATTACCGTCTATTAGTAAAGTCCTTAAGCCTATTTTTAAATACATTTTTGGTTGTTGGTAAAGCCTTTAGTAAGTCTGCAGGTAAAGCATTCCAGTCCCTGATAGTAAAGAAAACTTTCCAGTGTCCATCCTCTGTCTTCTTTCCCTCAATTTATATGAGTGGTCGTTCCTTGAAGAGTAATTTGACGGCTGCAACCTATTTTTTATTCCTCTCCAGGCAGGAGAGAACAGTGTGCATAATCGAATTCGCGTTCTCCTGTCCGTGAGTGTGTCAGGGAGGCTCCCCAATCTAACAGTAAATTTATAATATGTATTATGTATCCCTTCACACTTTAAATGAAATGTATTACTGTAGTTTAATTTTAATTACAGTATACTATAGTAAATTCTTTGCAACTTTGAACTACAGTAGATAATACCGAAAAAGGAAAATACAGTACTGTGCCATGCAATTTTTTTCTAGGTCTACAGTTATGCAGTAACTGTAATTATTTAGTTTTCAACTTAACCTTTATGTTCAGGTGCCATGTTTCTAGAAACAGAACAACTGATTGAAGTGAAGAGAATAATCCTACTAACCCTATCATGTGTCGAATACAATTTCACGATTGCGGAAACCTTCGACCCATCAGACAGGTTAAATTTTATGATTTTGTTTATCCACCCGCTTCCAGCTAACAAGGGGTAGCTGGCTGGGCTAATGGTAGCCTATGAGACCCTTATTGTCTTCTTTAATATTAAGGAATTTCTGTACAGTTCTCAAAACTAAATTTTATTACAGAGAATGGATTTTGCTTCTGCATTGGACTGACACCATACTTCAATCCTTTTGGTCTTGTATTTGCCTCTTTGTCTCATTATTATATGGTTCTTTTCAATATTAAACTTGGCTCTGATTGACTGGACAGTGAGACTTTTGGTGTTCCAAATAAGTACTTTAGTACGATTCTTGGCATCTCTCAGAGCAGTCCCTACCCAGAGATCCGATTGAGGGACTATTTTACCTCCGGAGAATTTTACACTGAGGGACTCCATGAATCAGAAGCAGTGAAAAAATATAGTGGGACTGTGTTGGTGGTAATGCAGCTTATGTGGGTACCTCTTTGTTACTTGTTAGCTTAAACAACAAGTTTAAGCTCTCTTACCACGACAAGGTGAGTACCCACGAGAAACTGGAAATGAGAAAGTCGATAATATTGCAAAACAGGCAACATATTTGCAACCAAGACCTCTTCAAGTGATATCTCTATCCACTGCTTTTGCTTCAGTAAAGTCTCATTTTACAAACCTATGGATCAACAATTGGGTCTTTTCTGACAAAGGAAAAATTTTACAGTCTGTACAAAAGAAACCAAATGAGCTGAAAATGTACAAACATTTTTAACAAGAGCCAGAACAGGTCACATTGTCACTCAATTGTACCTACACCGATTTCACATTTCTGATAATCCTACTTGTCTGTGGTGTAATAATCATGATGCAGACCTGGAACACATTCTTCTATACTGTCCATCCATAAACCACAAAAGAAGTAAATTAAACTCATCAGTACTGGTTGCAGAAGACACAGCCCTGCAGTATACAGTATATTGACTACACCCCAACTCTGGCTACTAGCAACAGACATCTATAATGAAAACCGATCAAAATACCCCTCATTTCTCGTGCAAAACAACTGAATAGACTAAAGTGGTCTATAGTGGACTTTATGTTGTCAGCAAACAGCTGGATACATTACGAAGATTGATTGATCAAAACTAAATTTTCCATTTTTGTAACACATTAGGTCTTGAAATCCAAGTTCCACCTCTTAGTTGCCCTTTAGTGGCCAACTCTCATGCACTATGTCACAGATGTGTGACAGTGGTACAATGTCCAACACATTATGTGCAGAGGTGCACTCATTACAAGTGACTAAGTGGCTGAGATCCGACAGAATGAGTGCCGTCTTAAATCACTAAGTGACTATTTACGCCGGTGTTGGAGAGAATTTTTCTCCGCCCCACCAATCTTTCATCATATGGTAATGCAGAATTCCTCTACTTAAATATCATATGTACTTCGGTACATCACAATAATATATGTGTAAATAATAACAATGCTTTAGCCAAATCCCAAAAAATCCCACCAGCATGTAGTTTCGAATTTAAAGAATTTAGTACTTCATCCACCAACTTAAAAGCAGCGTTCTCTGTCGATTTTTGTTTTCTAAATTCAAATTGTTCTAAAACTGATATCGTTGGACTACAGATAATGATGTAATCTATTACACATAACTTTCTCAAACACTTTGAGAATGTTGTTAATGATATGGGTCTATAATTAGCAATAGTACATTTATCTCCCTTTTTGTATATTGGTTTTACTATTGAATATTTGAGTTTTTCTGGAACAATACCACATTGCATTGACAAATTGCATAAATAGCTTAATGGAGGGGATATTATTTCAGAACAAGCTGTCAGAACTTTACTTAGGATTTCATCACAGTCTACTATATACAGTCACGAAGCTTGAGTTTTGAGGGTGCTAGAAACAATAGACTGTGCCGGTACTATTTTGCATTGCCTGTAATGAGGCGATATTAGCGATCCTAGTGGTGAGCAACTATCTAATGTTTGCATATTTACTACGTATTGAGCTTCGTGACTGTATATACTAGACTGTGATTTCATCATATCCAGAGGAATATTTTGTTTATAAATTTTTTATCATATGGACGATTTCTGCTGCGGTAGTGGGAATAAATTTGAGACCTGAAAATTCAGTGTTAAAATGCATCTGTTAGGTAACCAATTGCAGCATCTTCTGCACAATCTTGAATGTTTAAGTTCTCAATAATATTTATATAAAGTCGTTAAAATGATTAACAATTGATTTTGGGTAATCTATTTTAAAATCATTGATTTTAGTACAATTAATATTTTCATTCTTTGAATATCGATTGGTTTCATTTTTAATAATATCCCAAATAGTTTTAATCTTATTATCTGAATTTTGTATTTTTTCATTCAGATACATTCTCTTTACATCTTTTATAACTTTTGATAAAATTTTACAGTAATTCATATAGTAATTAAGAACAAGTGGATCATCAGTATTCCATTTTAAATCTTGCGTACACTACTTTTAACACTTGAATGTAAGTAATTGATTAACTAGCGAACTTACTCGTGTTAATTATGTAAGTTTGTGCGGCTTACAGCTGTTTCGGTGCTTCATCACACTATCCTCAGAGCACCAGAGGCTCTGAGGATGGTGTGATGAAGCACCGAAACAGCTGTAAGCCGCACAAACTTACATAATTAACACGAGTAAGTCCGCTAGTTAATCAATTACTTACATCAGTGTTCCTAATCATTAAATATAAATTCCTTCTTTTAATACATGATATTTTAATTCCCTGAGTTGTCCACATGTTTTTACTTTTACATTTTTTCACCACTTTGACTGAAAAACATTCATTGAATTAGTAAATGTAGTGAAAAATGTATTCAATTTACTATTTATATCAATGGTACCGGGGTACCGGTACTATATACACTTTCCCAAGATTCATTTTGTAGACATGCATTTAAGTGAGGAAGAGATTCAACAATTATAACTTTTTTTTTTTTTTAAATGAACACTTTGGAATTTTTCACTCACATTGAAAACACTTAGAATTAAGCATGTTATCAATACGAACATAGACCTTAATATCCACTTGTTATATGAGTGAAACATAAAGGACACATATCCACAGCCACCTTTTCCACCAAAAATTTCTCAGACATTGCCAGATATCGAATCCCTAACCCCAAACTAATGTCATGAGCTTCCACGCAAACTATTCCATTATATCTCATTCTTTTTCATTTTTTAAACACAGTGAAAATCCACTGCGATTAACAATGACATTAAATGGTCAATATGGTATTTATTACCTTGTATGTTCATTTCAGAATTATTATATTGAGCATGAATTTTTAGTTGCGATAAAACATCGCAAAATATATTTTGGTGATTGAAAGAAGTAAGGCCATATGAAGGGTACAGATTTGGATGTAGAGTTTTGGTTGCTTAATTGAAGGAGTAAGTAATAATTACTAAGGCTTAAAGAAATTTAATGTTTATTTATAGCTTTAAAGGATAAAAGTTTAAAATAAACTTAAAGCCTTTAAAAATATTAATGATTAGTGTAGGTAGGCCTACATAGAATTTTTCTAGCTAGGAAGGAAGGAAGGAAGGAAGGAAGGAAGGATTGTCGTTCTGACGGCACTGTCGGTAAGTAAACCCACTGTTTTACCACTAATTTAGCGCACTCTGGAGAAAACATCTCGTAATCTCCACTCATCGCAGCGTCATCTCACGGCCGTTTCTGTACTATAATTATTGTTGACCAATGCCGCCATATGAGTACTGACAACAAGAACACTATATGTCTATTCCTTTTTTTTATATTCGGTGATATGAATAATGAATAATGCTACATTGTGTTATTTCGATTCTGTAGTTTCATATGTTATTTTCTAGCGAATATAAAGTTACTCGTGTAAGTGCGGTACTTTCAGTAGAGTTACAAATGAGTTTAATTCATGTCTTGTTTTGTCGTTAAATGCCAGTGTAATGTTTATTGAATGATGTGCAACATATAGGTTTTTACGTCAAGAAGTGTTGCAGAAACTTGAATGAAAGCGCTGTGATTTTACGTAATTGCACATTAATGTTAACACCCTAAGGGATATAAATTTGTTTCAGTTTATGGTTAAGTAAATATGCACGTCCACGTCAGTTTCGCATTTATGTTTCTGTTTTCACGGTTGTGTAGTACCGATTTTCATATTTTATAGTTATGTTTTATAACTGGTTTGTATTTATCACACTTAAATTTAGTTTTTTTTTTAACAATAGCAACCTTTCGACGTAAAGAAAGAGGTTAGGATTAGATAATGCAAACTCTGTAGGTTATGGTAAAATAAATATGCATATACCGGTAACACATTGTTAAATAATTATCAACTGGTACGGTAATTGTTTTACGTAAATCAACACCGGTTTATAATGCCCATTGAAATCTGCTGTATAAGCATAATGCTGATGAGTATTGTTTTGCTGTCGGATGGGGATGGAGAAGAGTATACTGTACAATTCATAAGTGGTGTTTTGTAAAATAAAATCAGACGGGATAGTCATGGTTTAGCTCCGATATACAAGCATAATATGCCTCAGCTGATTTAGTTTTAGGTTAGGATATGAAATTCATTATAAGATACGTTACTGTTCAAACAACTTCAAAATGTTTCTTACATTTAGTGGGAAAATTTTAGAACATGGATTGCACCTATCAAATTATGTCTTTTTAGTAATATTGTTGCCTTGTCTGCAATTAATTTTAGGTTTGGTTTTGAAATAACTACGAGGTACATTATTTTTACAAATAAATTTGGAAATTGGTCTAACTTTAACTCTGAAAATATTAATTTCGATGTAAGCTACATAAAATGAATTCTCCAGCCCATATTCTCTACATTTCCCGCCACAGGATAGAAACCTACTGTATATTAATACTGATATTCAGAATATACTTATATTTCAATTCATTCAACAAATAATGTATCAAACCTTATTTTTAGTATTGCTTTAAATATTAATGCAACTCTGTGTAACATAATATTTCCAGTTGATGTCTAGAAATGTAGTCCCGAAATGTAAATAACAGTGTGATATCTGAAACGTTTTCAAACTGTTATGCATATTTCAATGGGGTGTTTGTGCTTTAGGCCTAAATTTTAAATTATTTTTGGATTAAAGATAGAAATTTTCCTGACAAAATATTATTTTTATAGGCGCTGTCATATATTTAGTTACAACAGTTATAGGTAGGATAACTGATAGGCTCATATTTCTTTTTCCAAATTTGTAATTTGATAAAAAAAAACCTTGTTAAAGTACGTAGGAAACAGTTTATTTCTCAGATTGATAACTTTCCCTCTTCCCTCCCCCCACAATATTCGCTAAGCTACACAGAATTTAGTAATCATGAATAGCCTACAGTTGACAACTAAACATTAAATTAGAGTGGCCAGAAATAATTCAATATATTGTAATAACAGTATAATTTAATATATTCATCTTTTTTACAAAGAAAATGGGAATTCATAATTAGGTGTGGCACATAAAACCTCTCTTTGGAATATGGGTATCACTACAGGTACATTGACATGTTTTTGTTTTGACCGTGGATTTTTTAAAATTGTGTGTACACCACTGTTTAGGAACATTTCATGTGGAGAGGCAGGAAATATTGAAAATTAGGTACCAATTAATTTTTTCTTCTATGATATGCTCGTGAAATATTGATCACTATGTCAGTGTAGGTGTATACATAGCAGTGAAAATAAACACGCAGTTAATAAAAAAAGTCATATTTATAATCTAACCGAAATTTTCCTATCCTAATGTAATCTATCGGTAAGTTGAAATCAGTATGTTGTGTATACCTATGATTTGGAGTGCAGTATTGTCAGATTTAATTACAGTGAAAACTCTGTTTTTGATATCTCCAATTACGGACAACTTAAAAATTTTCCACTCCAAAGAATAGGCAATTTCGTAAAATGTTAATTGTTGTTTTTCAATGCATTCCAGTTTGTGATGAAACCATTATTACTCGAGCCTTCCAGTATTTAGAAACAATGCAGTTATCATTGAAGATGGCAGGGCAGGTTGATAAATGTTTTTCATTCGTCTTTACTGTTGCATAAAAAGCAGGTTCAAGAAGAGAAACAGTAATTGGCCTATGTAGTGAGCTTTGGCTGGACTGCTGTCTTCCTGCAATAGGAGTCAGGAGACCAACTTCCCCATTAGAGTGTAAAAAGACTGACAAATTCGATTTGGATGGCACAGTTGGTAGAGTCCTGGCCTTCTGTGCCCGAGGTTGCAGGTTCGATCCCGGCCCAGGTCGATGGCATTTAAGTGTGCTTAAATGCGTCAAGCTCATGTCAGTAAAAGAACTCCTGCAGGACAAAATTCCGACACACTGCCAACACTGATATAACCTCGGCAGTTGCAAGCGTCGTTAAATAAAACATAATTTATATAGACTGACAATATGTCAATCATAAGTTTTTTTAATTGGGTTATTTTACGACGCTGTATCAACATCTGAGGTTATTTAGCGTCTGAATGATATGAAGGTGATAATGCCAGTGAAATGAGTCCAGGGTCCAACACCGAAAATTACCCAGCATTTGCTCGTATTGGGTTGAGGGAAAACCCTGGAGAATACCTCAACCAGGTAACTTGCCCCGACCAGGATTCGAACCCGGGCCACCTGGTTTCGCGGCCAGACGCGCTGACTGTTACTCCACAGGTGTGGAGTAAACATAAGTAAACATTGCAGATTTAATTAATCTACATGTAGATTTATAAAACAGTTATATTACCAGTTGTTCTGTATGGTTGTGGAACTTGGACTGTCACTTTGAGAGAGGAACAGAGGCTACGGGTGTTTGAGAATAAGATGCTTAGGAAAATATTTGAGGCTAAGAGGGATGAAGTTGCAGGAGAATGGAGAAAGTTACACAACACAGAACTACATGCATTGTATTCTTCACCTGACATAATTAAGAACCACAATTTCAAGTTTGTGTGCACTTGATGTGGGTTTCTGGCATCTTGTCAGCCCACTCGAGGTATGTGGATATAAAGGGAAAAATTGGGATGGTGTCGGATGAAGTTCCTTGGTGCGCGCTCAGCCAAAATTCATAGGATCGATACCTGGCCCCGGAACAATCTTCCCCTTGAAATTATTCAAGTCTGCTTTACAGGGAGCTTTACCTGAAAGCTAGATTTGCATTGCATATAGAGTATTAGTTGGTAGGCCAGAGGGAAAAGACCTTTGGGGGTGCTGAGGTGTAGATGGGAGTTTAATATGAAAATGGATTTGAAGGAGGTGGGATCTGATAGTAAAGACTGGATTAATCTTGCTCAGGATAGGGACTGATGGTCAGCTTATGTGAGGGCAGCAATGAACCTCCAGGTTCTCTAAAAGCCATAAGTAAGTAAGTAAGTAGGCCTATATATTTGGTTATGTGTGTTGCAGGAAGATGGTCTGGCCCATGCTTAGTACATAATTACCAAAATTTTATTCGGTGAGATGTAGGGTGAGACAGTTGTGGCCAATAGCTATTATGAATGTGGCATTTGCTGATCTTCTTGGCCTTGAGTTGTTAGGGTGGTTTGGTCATATTAACAGAATGACAGATAGAAAGTTAGTTAAGGAAATTCATAATTGGAATCTATTATTAAGAAAAGCACATGGAAAACCCGAACTTGTATGGAGAGATAATGTGATTAAAAATCCTTAAAGAGCTTAAAGGTTAAAAATTTGACAATAGCCCAGGATAGGAGGGAATGGAGAAAATTTGTTGATAAGGCCAATAGCTGTCCATATATTGGCAGTATTACTGACAGTCTTTGGATGTGGCAGAATTTTATCTGCCAGTATTACTTTTGGTTAATTTGTGACTCACATGCGGGCTTTGCACTTCACAGTCCAAGCTTGCCAGTCTGTAACAGACTTTGACTCGCACTGCAAGTGTCCCTTGACATAGCAATATTGGAAACAGGTTTGTATTGGCGGGAAAGTGTATCGTTGAAAATGGATATCGTTTCTTATCAGAAGAGTTTCTTATGGAGCATAAAACTGTGTGAAACCTTTCCATGCCTTTGAAAGATGAAATCAAAAGAGTATTGAAATAAAAATAAAAAAAACACAGACAAATGAGCAGTTAGTAATATTTGCAAAATAAGTTACCCAGAAATAAAAAAAAATCACAGTGTTGCAATGAGACACTCAATAAAGTGCGATACATTCTCGCATCTGAGTATTTTGTTTAGTTAATTTGTGTGCTGTCAGTTCATTTTCTTTCTATTATTGAAACAAAGGCAAGTGACAAAGTTTTCTTCATTCCAGCCAATGTTTACTCCAACCTGAACGTGTTTTGTATTTTTGTTTTGTTTAGTAACATGTGACTAGTTACACAAAGAACAACCTTTGTTTTTTCTGTGATTCATATTTCTCACATACAATATGCTCACCAGTACTTTCAACATGTTGAAAGTCCAACGGGCCACGTCATTGTACAGGATTATTGAGAGTTTTGCATCATTAACACAAAATATTGGCCTGTCATAGGCTAAATCAACGTCTTTGCCATTCATTTTCATTTTTTGTCTTAGTGATCTGCAAAAAAATTAACCCATGATGGACAAATACTGATGGGACAGTCCCATTGAAGAAAGCCTGTCGATAATACTGCTAATATATGCGCAGCTATTTTAAAAAGTAGTAAGACCTGAAGAAAAAGAAGTTAACTACTTTAAACAGACGCACACCAATATGGGCAGAGATAGCATATTACTTGGGTAGTATTTACCTCTCTGTAATGGATATATTCATGAAATTGGAACTCTCTCTCCACTCATTCACAGTTGAAAATAGGTACACACTAATGACCTTCCGTATATATACGGTATTTTCTCGATTATCCTGCACCCTCGAGTAAGTAGTGCACCCCACTTTTGAAAGGCCCAAAAAGTAATATATATATATATATATATATATATATATATATATATATATATATATATTTTACTGTAAATGTATGAAGACCGGTAAATCTTAGAATTTACAGGTATAACCTAACATTTACCATTATGGTGCTGTAAAACACCAAATCTTTACTAAGATTTGCCATTCTTTTTGAACTTTTACATATCCATTTCCGATTCATCTTTTTATTGTTTTAGGGCTTATTTAAAAACATAAATAAAAATACCTCAGCAATGACTGAAATAATTTATAACTATTTTAAATTGAAGTTATTTAAATATTTTTACATTCCCATGTGATTATAATAAACAATATTCCGTATTAAAAATAGTGAAAAATATTATAGTTTTAACTACTGTCTTGTTATAGTATTCCGTACAAAAATTAACAAAGCCTTTATATTCCCTCAAACAGTCCAGGTCCACAAATAAAATAAAACAAACATTATGAATGTTAATTCTTGTTACAAGGTTGGCTGTTATGACATTTAGAAATACACAACATGGAAGATGATTTATACAAACATTTTTTTGTTTAACACTTTTTTTAAACAATTACACTTTTTGAACCCTTGTCCTCCAACGGAAGATAGTTTGCCAACCACTTCCCGTATGCTAATTTCTTCTTTTCTTACTTCTTCGATGATAAAATTTTCTTTGCACAATGTAAATTGGTTCTTAGTGTACAATGACTTCAGTTTGCCAACTTTGGTACCAAGTTTATAAAACTCGTCATCTTGAATTTTTATGACCACTGCTATTATTGATTTTGCATCAATTTTTGCCCGGTCTATATCCGATACTTTAATTCTCAAATTATGTCTAACTGAAAGTTTTGGAATTTTGTTACAAGTGGCTGCTTTCATTTTCTTCATTTGCATTTCAAGACTTCCTTTGGCAGCCTCTCAGAACCGCTTCACTTTATCAATCCTGCATTTATTTCTGAACCTGTACAACGGAGGCAGGATTTTTTGTTCTGGATTCTTCGATCTAGCTTTTACCAGCTCACATCGGTAAATCCTGAGATTTACCAACATTTCTTGGTAAAAGTTCAAAATGTATGAATCTAATAAGATATTTTGGGGTTTTACCGCACTATAATGGTAAATGTTAGGTTATACCTGTAAATTCTAAGCTTTACAGGTCTTCGTACATTTATGGTAACATATATATATATATATATATATATATATATATATAAGTTGGCCTCGATAATGTAGTTGGTATAGCTCTGGCCTTATATGCTTGAGGTTGCGGGTTCGATTCTGGTCCAGGTCGATGGCATTTAAGTCTGTTTAAATGTGACAGGCTCATGTCAGTACATCTACTGGCATGTTAAAAGAACTCCTGCGGGACAAAATTCCGGCACACCAGCGATGCTGATATAACCTCTGCAGTTGCGAGCGTCGTTAAATAAACCATAATTATATATATATATATATATATATATATATATATATATATATATATATATATATATATATATAAAATTTCAACAAATATATTCTCGACAAATTAAAACCAGTTAAACACAATTAAAGTTCAGTTAACAATAAATACATTTTATCCTGGAACAGGGTACATTTCAAACCCATCCTATGCGCACACACTGCACACATGTCACTTGTCTTGCTTATTTGACTGTTTACATGATATCCTATAACATTAATATCATGCTTCACGATTTCCATGTTCCTCTCCATCTTTGATAATTCAAATTCGCTGCAAGTAAAGGATCACAATCTCATACCGTTGGTTAGGAATTGAAAATTTAAGACATACAAACTGTACACTTATAACACTTGAACTTGATTCTGACGAATGTACTGCTAAAATATCCGTGCAGGAAGGTAATGATGTGTGCCAACACCTTAGGAGTTGTCCACACCTGTGGAGTAACGGTTAGCGCGTCTGGCCGCGAAACCAGGTGGCCCGGGTTCGATTCCCGGTCGTGACAAGTTACCTGGTTGAGGTTTTTTCCGGGGTTTTCCCTCAGCCCAATATGAGCAAATGCTGGGTAACTTTCGGTGCTGGACCTCGGATTCATTTCACCGGCATTATCACCTTCATCTCATTCAGACGCTAAATAACCTAAGATGTTGATAAAGCATTGTAAAATAACCTACTAACCTAACCTTAGGAGTTGCAGAGGAGAAAAATTGGGCAATGTTACCAACTTCATTTCGAATAAGCTGTGCACCCGTACTGTTTACTTGTCTATTTCGGAAAAAAAGTGCGCAGGATATTCCAGAAAATACGGTACTTCAAGGCTTGCCAAGGACAATGGATTTTGAGGCCTAAAGTTGGAAAGGATGTTGAATTGCTGCAGTTGAAAGCATTGTTATATAAAATATTAATACTGTTGACAGGCATATGGTCCATTAGTTGAGAGTTGAAGACCACTGTTCAACTAACTGGGATGCAGCAAGAACCGAACTGTCTTTTATGGTTATGTCGTTGATACCTAGCCTAGTCTTTTTTTCTCCACTTAAGCTAATGTCCTATGACCTCGGGTCTGTCAATGTGCCTACAAGATCATAGTTATAAAATATGCAGGATGTTGTATTCTTAATTCTCAAAGGCAGAATTCCATCAGAATCCCTCTCCAACAAAACATTTTTGTACTCCTATCTTCTGTTAAATTTTACATTGTACCCTAATTTGTAACGGACAGTGTTCTGCGTAACTTTCTGTCTGTGAACTATGCACTCTTGACTGGACACTCTGCAGTTAATTTCAATTTTTCAGTTCAATGACTAGCATTACTGCTTTGTGAGCCATGCAAACATACATCTTCACTATCTTACTGTGCTTACTGTGCCGACCTTTAGATCTTGGAGAAACCAAGAAGTAATTTTTTTAGCATTCTGGAACTATAAGTGTAATAAATGTTCGTTTTGACAGCTCCATTGCTGACTTTAAATTGTATTGTGTTAAGCGAATTAACTTCGAAGTACCTGTCCCTTAACAAAATGGACAACTCTATATTTTTATTGATTATTTAATCTCTATTTTCCAAAATGAGTCCGATAAATTGATATTCACTTTATAGTTTGAGAAACCTTGATCTTTCTTTTTGTTCCAGTATTATTTACTGAGAGTTCATATCAGACCGATCCCACTCCACCCTCTACCTATAAGATCTGTTTGCGGGTGTCGAGTGGTTGTACTCCGGGGTACGGACAAGTCAGTGTACACTGTCATATGCAGACAGATCACACTTCACCCCTTATCTCTTAGCTTCCTTGCAGTAGCAGCTCGCCGTCAAGAAAGTAGGTGAAGTGCTGTTCACATAAACAAATGCATGAACAGTTTTACCAATATAACGAGTAGGCCTACTATTCTTAAACTACGTACAATTTTAATAGTTTTAGTACACATGCAAACAGGAAAACTAATTTATTCAGGACTCACCCAATTTCTTGCATACAAAGTCAATCCTCCCATCTTTTAAAGCAGCAAACAATCGATGATGTCTTCATAAAATGTCTGAGTTTAACTGAGGGTGGACAGTATATCTCTATGCAAAGCTATGGGGCTAATGATGAAAGTCTCTCCTGTGATGTAGCATTCCGAGTGAAATTTTCAATATTTTCAAACAGAAAAGCATCTTTCATCGGAAGAATTTTTAAAGTTATTTTATACAACTTCTCTATTTTCTTAGCACTTTTTAAAACAAAGAACAAAAATGGAACTGTAGATCGTCAAGAATTTAAAACATCTTTTATCCTCATATTTAAGTCTATAAAACGACATTTCTAATAAATTACAAACTGTGTCATTTTCGGAATAATATTTCGCACTCATTTATCAACATTTTCTATTTGCTGGTACCTAATTACTCGTATTTGTATAATAGCTATAGTGATTAAACATATAATATATACTTAGATGTAGGATTAATACACAATATACACTTATCACTAATATACTTTAAATACATTAAATAAGTTAATATATACGTACACAGTATTAAACTACATGTGTACATTTACGCGCGCGTTAAACTTTCAAATACAAGAGCTTGAACAAAACTGGCGACCTCATGAGAAAAAATCATACACGCCGCGGAAAACAACTTTTAAACTTTGCGAATGTATGTGGGGTGTATTCCTGATAAAATAACATAGAGCCAGCTAATTTACCACTGCAGGGGTGGCTGCTAAGACACAGAGAATGAGAAAACTATTCTCGAGTCAGGTAGTACATACTGTAAAATTTCACAGCCCTTGAACAATAGCCCCTGGCCTTGGAGACCATCTTCACCCTTCTCTATTATTAGTACTGTTAGATCTGCAAACTGGTTACTCTTCCTACAAGTCTGACAGTTCTCCGTAACTGAAAGACTCAGAAACGCACTTCACTCATACAATCTTTCTTTAGTGCGTGATGTCACGTTACCATGGAAACCAAGTGCTGTATGAGAATGGGAGCCCAAATAATTTCACCTCTACAGTATTGTAAGTTCCAATAGACACCACTCGGCGCTCGTAACAGTTGACATTATTCTATTCAGCAGACGGTTACAGGTACTATTTATACAACTAAACACTGTTCAGAACGACTGAAAAAACTTATTTTAGAAATACGATACTGGTATTAACTAGAATTAATTATTAATACGAGATAAAATTGCGTTTTACACATAAATAGGTGAAGTAGTACTTCACCTGAATGACCGCCCCTGCTTCCTTGGTACATGCGTTCGACACTATGGTCATTAAGCTGATGGAACTACCTGGAACTGTTCTGCATAGGAACTCTCTGTACTATGATATTTACTTGAATTTGTACCTAATATTGTGTTTTATTTCATTATATTTTATGCTTTTCTCTTTTTATTTGCTTAATTTTACCATATCTTTTCTGTCTCTTTGTATTTTATCACTTTTTTTATTTCATTTCTTTAATTTACTTTATTTCGTAATTTATACAATGTTAACTTCACTCATTTTACTATGTGCATTATTAGACTATACATCTTGCTTTATTTTTATTTTACTTTTCTCCTACTTCTATTCACTTTATTTAAATTCCTTGGTTTATAAACCCTCTGGAGATCTCAAAACATTTTCAGAATAAAATTTGATAATGTCATTTCTATAATAATTAGCTAAGGAAAGTACTTAATTCCTGAAGGATATCAAAGGAAAAATATTTAATTTCAGGTGTTGGGTATGACTTACTGGGACTGTGCATTTTCAGCGCGGGGTTGTGTGCAATGAGCCTGAAACTGACGCACATGTTTGTGGTCAGACATGGCTCTGATCCTGTGGTACTTCCTCTGCAGTGCGGTGATGGTGACGCATATCATGGCTCAGACAGGTGCGTGTGAGACTGTGGAGTTAGTTTTAGTTAATACTTTGTGCAGCAGAATAGCAAGTTGGCAGATTTGTAACCAAGTGTTAACTCTAAAATTAATATTGTTGCACATTGACTTAATTACATTGAAATTTAAAAATATGTAACTGTATCTGAAGTTTAGGTACAAAATTCTGTGCCCAGTTGTAGATCAAAATACAGTAGTTCACTGACGCCATCAAATGGATTAGGAGTCGATCTTTGAGAAGGCTTATAAAATTGTAGTTTACAAATGAGCTCTGACAAGCAAACATTCTCATGGGGGCAGATAAAAAAAGTTATTTTTTTTTTCCTTCCACCATGTTAATAATTTCAAAACAGGTGCTAATCCACACGAGTACTGGTGTCACAAATTATGATGCTAGTACTGAAGGGTTAAAGCACAGTCTAGTATATATAGTCACGAAATTTGGGATGATTTTTTGCATTTCTCGCGATAGTTGCTAGCCGCTTGGAGTGCTGTGAGTACTAGGAATAATAGATTGTGCCACTGCCATCGTGATCTAATACAGGGCGTAAGGCAAACCATATAACTCGCTTAACCCCGATCACGAAGTGCGGCATTTCAACCATATAAATTAATATAATGCGTAAAGAGTAACATATATTTCTCTAAAATGTGTAATTGCATTAATAACATTTAAAACAATGATTATGAGACATAATTCACTTGCGAGTTAAGATGTAATATTATTTTTGGTGTGGAAATTACGTTGTTTGTATTGTATTCTTGTACATTCACTTATGCACAATTCAATAATTTTCAGTTGTACCGCACGGATATTTAGATATGTTGAAATTATAGGTTATGTTTAATGCTGCAAGATGTATAAATAAGCAAATAACTTGCTGACAAGCATGTAGCAGGAATTTAGACTGACCTACTGTACTCACTGAAAAATACCGATTCAGCTATTGTAGTGTGCTGGCCAGTGGCGGCTCGTGGGTATTGAATTAAGGGGGGCTGCATTCAAAAATAAACCAAGCAACTTTATTTTTTATATTATTTTTTTACCTATATTTGATGTCAACATTTACAACCATGTAATGTGGACCTCACAACTTACTTTATTTAAAGATTAGTTCCATGCGCCTTATCTTTAAGTTGTGTTTAAATGAGACAGGCCCTTGTCAGTAGATTTACTGGCATTTAAAAGAATCCTGTGGACAAAATTCCGGCACACCAGCGACGCTGATATAACCCCTGCTGTTGTGAGTGTCGTTAAATAAACCATAATTTAATTTTTTATATGCAAATTTGAACCTTAGAAATATCTAACTGGCGATGTTGTAGTTGGTTGTATAATATATATACATGATACATCAATAAATGAAAAAAACTGAGCCAGAAATTGAATTCAGGATCTTCAAGTGTATGCACCAGGGCGCTTGCCTCATTTATTCTGATGTTAGATGTTTCAGATTCCATTATGGCTTGAAAACATTCTAGAAATGGCTCCTTCTCATGAACAACATTTACTGTTCTTATTTTAAATCCATCTTGTTGCCCCAGCTGATGGAATTGTCTTTGAAACACATTAATCTAATACAGATCGAGAGAAGAAAGCAGGGATACTGGATAAATTAGCAAAAAATATGCGAGCTTTGTAGGCTATTTTGTTTAGCGGCTCTTTCCATTACGACATTCAACTGATGGGCACTTAATTTCACATTTCTCCTGAATTGTTAAGGTACTGAACTGATTAGACTGTAAATATTGTACAGAATTAAACATTGTTGCACTTGTTATACTCACAACATTAAAGAAAATGTATTTAAAACTGCGCGCTACTGACAAGCTGCTGCAAATTTTGCAGCGCCAGTAAACTCTGGATTCATGGCCAGGGATAGCAGGGGGAGGGGTAAAACTAACGCGCAAAGCATCCGAGACGAGACTGGCAGCTCCAGGGGTGGAAGTGGCTTCACCCATAGTCCTTGTCTCTGGTTTTGCTCTGACAGCACCAGGGGAGGAAGTGACTTCACTAACGATTGCGTGATGTCATTGAGAGCGAAAAATTAAAAAAATTCGAGCCGCTAAATAGAGATTGTATAATAAATGTTTTTCACAACATAAAACGAGACAAGAGCCACAAATGTCTGGGGGTGCTGCAGCTCCGCAGCCCCTCTTCGAAAGCCGCCCCTAGTGCTGGCTATATGTCAACAACTGCTAACCTGGATGCAGTTTGATGACATGGAAGAATTAGTTAATAGGCATAAGTGAACCTATAATTAAACATAAATATGTAAGTTATAGAATAAATTTAGATGTTAAAGTAAAAAAGAAAGAAGAAAATTAATTTATAAATGTTCATGGTAGAAAATTGTGAAAAGGAGCAGATAAATAAGTTTTAAAGTTTTAATAGTTATCACGATTGGTTTAAACATGCACTAAAACTAGATGTAAGTGCAAGTTTGAACAATTAATTACTGAGATTTGCGATAAATTAATTAGTTTAGGAAATTGTATATTTATTATGTATAACTACTTTTGCATATAGATCATTTTTTAAATTATTAAGTTTGTACTTTTGTGAACTAGTATCAATAAATCTAAATCTAAATCTAGGTTATGTTTACTGTACCAGTTGCCCCTTTCTGTCTAATTTTATTGGTCTCCAATGCCCTGCCATTACATATATATGTTATGTCATATGGAAATTATAGATTATGTTTACTATATATAACTTATATTCCTATATTCGCAATTATACATTATAATTAAACATAATATCACGTATGATACACTACACATTCAATTTGTATATTAATACTATATTTGAGTACTGAATTATTGTATATACTAGACTGTGGTTAAAGGGTCTTTTAATCATTCTCTTATTTTATCTCATACATGGTCTCATTTATGATGCAGGTGAGACTGGACAGCTGCCACCCACTGGCTACTGCGCTCCATATAATGGTAAAGTGTGTAAACATTACCTAAATGGAACAGGATTGGTGTGGTTTAACATTTCGCATGACAATACTGGTGGCTGGCTGAATGAGAAAATCACAGCAGGACTGTGGAAGGAGATGATAGTGGGATTGAAAGAGCCTTGTCGCAGTGCTGCTGAGGTATTATCTCCATGAATTATTGAAAGCTTATTTCTTAATTAATTGTCTGATTCAGTGAAAGAGAATGAGTTATCCCACTAATATCTTAACGAGGACCTTGAATCTGTATCTGCATGGGCCAGAAAGTTTGATTTGACTCTCAATGCAAGAAAATCACAAGCAATCCTAGTGGGACATCGTCTATTATGCAATATTACTCCTGCTCTTCCAGTCAAGTTAAACGACACAATAATCCTTTTTGCTTCCTGTGTTAAAAACCTTGGAGTTTACTTTGATACGCATTTAAACTGCAATAACCAAGTAACCCATATTACCAAAAAAGTGCTTTCCATACTACATTCCTTAAACAGCATTCGAAAATTCCTTCTGCTATCACTCAAGAAAATACTAGTGGAAACACTAGTAATGTCTCACTTCGATTATTGCGATTTTCTACTGACTGACCTCAATGTCAACCAGTTGCAAAAATTACGTGTTCGTAATTCTTGTGTTTGCTTCATCTGCGATGTCCGTCGCGCTGACCACATTACCCCATCATTCCAAACTCTAAACTGGCTGTGGCTTAACGAATATAGAAATTTTCATTCTCTTGTTCTCCTTTTCCAAGTCCTTCACACTTCTACACCTACCTATCTTGCCTCCCGTTTCAGTTACCTGTCATCATATCATAATCTCTTCACACGCACACAAAATAGCCGCATACTAGCCATACCAACACATAAGACTTCATCGTATTCATCATCATACACAATCTCGCTCTCGCGCTTGTGGAATAACCTACCCAGTGACATCAGAGACTGTCGGAATTTAGTAGCAAAGCAAGCTTATTAAGCATTTTCTTACTGCGTAGAGTAGGTTTAATTTTTACTTAATCAATAAAAGAAATGTTTCTCTCTTCTTAACTTTTACAATAAACTGTCTAGCTTTTATTAATCAGTTAATCTTTTAGTACTTTGAACTTTATTGTATTTGTAAATTTAATATTAATTGTAATTGTATTCTTAATATTGTAGTTGTAATCCCCTGGTAGAGGGGAAGAGAAGGCCTGATGGCCTTATCTCTACTAGGATAAATAAATAAATAATATCTCGCAAGGGATATGTGCGTTTTGCACGAAAATATTTCTCGAATACAAATGTGTATAATCTCCTTATGCATTGCAACTTTAATATACAGTAGTTATTTCATAGCCTACGTCTTTACAAAGTTATTTTACATCAATACATGCTGAATGATCTTTTCTTTGTATTACTTCTTGAAATCAAACGTGCGTAATTTATTATAGCATGGTGGTACTTATCTCCCTCACTTTCTTCATGCATTTTGAAAAGTATTCTTTAAATATGGTCCAGTTTTGGAGACTAGATCTTCGGCCAAAGACAGTGTTCAGGAAATTAAACACAGTATTTACCAGGTAGATGTGGAACCATTCCACGTAAACTACTGGGTGGATAGAGGCAGGCCAGTTTCAAGAAGTTGTAGCATGAAGACATGAGAAAGAATACAGCCATTCCAGGCAGACTGGGAGTTCCAATGAAAAAAATCTTTTTCAGAAATATTTGTTTATTATTATTGTAAGACATAGATAAGGCTCTAAATTTAAATATTCTAATGTTTTATTTTCAAACGGAAGATAATTTACAAGTTTTATGGGCATTGAATGTAAATGATCTTGGCTAAGTTATGGGTACTTTTTATTTCCCTAAAGTTAGCAGCACTTACTCATAAGGCCCATTCACAATGAAAATTAAACATAATAATAATCCGTGGCGCTACAGCCCGTGAAGGGCCTAGACCGACCAGCCGGCTGCTGGCCTCACGCCCACATGCCAGAATGGAGGTATTGTGTGGTTAGCACGATGATCCCCCCAGCCGTTATAGCTGGTATTCGCAACCGGATTTCGCTACCTATCGTAGCTCCCCAAGTGCATCACGATGCTGGGTGGGCACCTGTCCCATACACTGGCTGAAATTTCATGAGAAAATTTCTTCCCCCATGAGGACTCGAACCAGCGCGCATTCCGTAACGCGAGTCCTAGGCGGGATGCCTTAGACCGCGATGCCACGGCGCGGGACGAAAATTAAACATAACCGTAACATAAACACAGAATTAATTGATTAACTAGCGGACTTACTCGTGTTAATTATGTAAGATTTGTGCGGCTTACATATGTTTCAGTGCTTCACGCACCATCATCAGTAGGCTCTGAGGATGGTGCGTGAAGCACTGAAACAGCTGTAAGCCGCACAAATCTTACATAATTAACACCAGTAAGTCCGCTAGTTAATCAATTAATTATATTCAAGTGTTAAAAGTAGTGTACACAAGATTCAAAATGGATAAACACAGAAGTTTGCGGCCATGTTATCAAATGGGATCATTCACAATGATTCACATAAACACTGACATTAACATTGCTGTTAGATGTTAACATGAAAGTTTGCGAACTCCAAACTTTCATGCTTATGCTTACGTGATTTGCAAACAGTACACAATCGTGGAGCACTGAAGTATACGACAGAATAATGAGGAAATGGCGTCGTTGTTATGTTTCCATGGTTACCAAGTATCTTTGGGGTTATGTTTATGACACCATCATGAATGATGTGATTTTACACTAACGTTTACATTCTTAAGTTAACGCTTACATTATGTTGAATTTTCATTGTGAATGGGCCTATAGTGAGATCAGCTGATGTTTTTCAAGGAGCTATTGTTGAAGAAATATTTTGAGAGCATGCGCTGTTAATTTCAGTGCTCCAGGATCAAGAAACCTTTACTCTGTACTATATTCTTTCTGCCATTTATTTTAAGTAGATTGGGTTAATAACTACTAGCAATCTTACAGTTCAAGTGAATATTTTGACTTAGAAATGTCACAGTTGCTTTGAAACTGGAAAAATGGACAATAACTCATCTGTAACATCCATGACAAAATGTGTGTAACATTTGAACAGCTATAAAATATTTACCAATTATGTTTTTGTGAACTAATTCGGTGCCATGACATTTGCATAGCTTTCACATGGACACTATGAGAATTAATTTCTCTTTGCTTGAGGCAGAGGCGTATGTTTTACATTTTTTGTCAGTAAGATGTGAAGTGAGTTCACAAATCTTGTAACATCCGTGGTGCAAACTTTTCTTTATTTTCTGCAATAATAATAAATTTTATTCAAACAACTTTTCTTCTGTAAAATGATACTTATCTTCTAAATTGATTCTAATAATAAAAGTTGACAAAAGTCATTTCATTTTCAATATATAGAGTTTGAAAATAGTGAAAATGTAACATTCATGACAACTGGAATGGCTGAATATGCAAATATTGTTTAGACTTAACTGTTCCATGAACAGAGACCAGGCTGCTGATGTCACCGACTGACATAGCCATGCATTGTAATGTATCTTAACTGCTGTGCCTCCATACACTTCCAAGAAAATTGTATAAATTACTCTTCATTGTACACATTGCTTACAACTTTGGCTTGCAGTCGTAGAGTAAAATCCGTGGTGTGACTGCCCATGAAGGGCCAAGGTCTACCAGCCAGTTACTTGTCTCACCACGTTCCACATGCCTCATCCAACTAGAACAGAAGTATTGTGTAGTTAACTTAAGTATCACACCTCAGCTGTTACACCTGGTTTTTGTAACTGGGGTTTTGTTACCAATTGTAGTTTCCCAAATTCATCACAAAGCTCGTGGGCATCAATCCCATACAGTGGCCGAAATTTCGTGAGAGAATTCCTTCCCCATGAGGACTTGAAACACAGCACATTCTGTGATGGGACTTCTAAGCATAATGCTTCAGAATTTAAATTTGAAAGGCACTGTGAGGGCCGATAAGCTGACAAAACTCCTATTGTTATAATGTTTCAGACCATCGTGGTTTGCAGACATACTTGTATGTATTGTCTTCCTACCTAAAACCTGAGTCACACGGGGATAGTTTACAGGAGTCAAGTGCTTGAAGCCTCTAAACTTGACACCATATTTGTGATCACACGGAGACATTAAACTTGAAACCATGCTTGAAAAAAAGCGTGCGCTGAATGTTGTATTCGCAGTGGTGTTTGAATTCTTGTATTCTGTTATAGTTAATAAAAATCAATAGTGAACTGGCATTTTGGTTTGGTGAAACTGAAGATGCCACGAGCACAAATTCAAGCATGTGTGCAGCTAATTGGCGCCTTGTTATTGTATGAATTATAAAATATTCTTGAAAAAAAAAAGGAAAAGAGAACATGGGTTAAGAAATGGATTCGTAGAAGAAATATGCACAGTGCCTCTAATACCTTGTTGAAATAATTAGCTGAAGAAGGTCCTGCAGAATACAGGAAACATCTCAGAATGAGTCCTATTTTAAGGGTTTTTAACTTTTTTCGAACCACTTCTACATCTATGTTTTCGAAACCTTGTTCCATGAGTTCACTGACTAGTTTCTGGAATAATAATTCCCACTTGTTTTTATTGAGGTATTCCTTGTCATGTATATTCCATAGAAGTTCATACTTCTATACACTTCCAAAGACTTTATATTGTTTGAATTCCACTTAAGGGCGCTCATTAATAATTATTAATTTACTTCGACAATAGGCCTAAAACTACAAACTTTCTACTTGCAAGTTGCTACAAGTTCGCATTCACATGCGGGAAGTGGTGGAGTCAAGTTGGTCACGTGACAGGAAAGTGGACACAAAAGTTGACGGGTCGTCAACTCAAATTCTGCTTGACCGCCAAGTCACAACTTGACTGTCTCGACCATATCACATGGGGAAAGTTGAAGGAAAGTCGACTTGCTCCAAGCACTTGACTCCTGTAAACTATCTCCGTGTAAATTAACCTTAAGGGCCCCATACATGCTCTGTTTAATTGTGTAAAAGAATTGAGAGAAAAATTGAACAGGACGTGTGTAGGCACAACCATGTTTTTCCATTAGGTCCATCACTTTTTTCGGCTGTTTGATTCTGAGTGTTCTCGTGTAAATATGGGACACGAAAGGAGGGCTGCAGTTTGCCACTTCATCTATATTATCTGACAAACAGCAGAAAAGAAAGCGAAAAATAGGGAGTAAGATGTTGTAGAGTAGTGGCAAAAAAACTGGACCGACAGAATAATCAAAGTCCCCGAAATGAGCCAACTGCGCATGCCACGCCCGCATTCACAAGATAGCGAGTAATCTATTGAAATTGTTGTAGTTTCAACTGCTGACGTAGCCCATTTCGAAAGCCATTAGAAAATAAGCTGGTAAAATTCATGTTGTGGGAATAATAATCAAGTAGTAAAATATCGCTGCAATCGAAAAGTATTAGGAATAAATTTGAATAAGGAACAAAAAAAAAAAGTTTCCTTCCCAGGCAGGATTCGAACACGAAAGTCTTAGTTACCAGTCTATCGTGCTATGGAGTGAACAAGGCTCTGAAATCAGCTACAAGGGTCGGTCCGGTTTTTTTTGCCACTACTGTACATAAACATAAGTGTTTCATGCAATTACCATCTGCTGAATCATATGCGGCTGCCTTTTTTTTATTCGGTCACTGTAGTGTGGATGTTCTACATTCCAAAGTTAGGTAACGATTGGTATATTTGAATAAAAGCGAGTATTGGCTCTTTCTTGGTAGCAGTTGCAGTTGTGGTCCCTGTGGAACCTAGACTCAGGATACATACAGGTTAACTGTATGAACTGCACAGTTTATTGTCATGAAAGTGGCTCCACTAGCTCACCAACTGCACAGGTTACGCAGTTAATCTGTCAGGTATGACGTCATACATGATAAACTGTACAGTTTAACTGAACATGTATGGTGCCCTTTAGAACAGAATTGCATTTTTACCATTGTATTTAAATATACTGACTACTAAATGAATAATGCTGTATCTCGTGAAAGGAATGGGATAACTCGTCCTCATTTTTCTGTTACAGAGTATGATCCTACTAATATTGTTTGAAGTTTTCAGTTCATATTTTTTTTGTTTCAGAATTTTTATTTATGATCTCCAAGTAAATCTGCTCTTTAATCAGGAAAACTAATTCATATACCAATTTTGTATATAGTACCATCACCCCCTCTCTTAACTAAACAACCTCGAAATTTCGCATATAATACTGTACCATCACTACTCTTAACCAAACTAGCTTCATAAAAGACGTTTTTATTTAATACTTATGATATAACTTACTAACTGTACTTAATTTTTTAATAAATGTGATTGTTATTAGTGCTAATGGGTTAAGGGATGAAGTTTCAACTTCTATCTATTTTAAGCAATATTCTTCAAATATTTTTCATATACAGTAAAACCTTGATAAGACGCGCCTGCTTATTACGCTATCCCGTGTAATACACTTTTTTTGTCCGGTCCCTGTACGTTTCATATATAACGCCTTTATAAAATACCCCGTTTGTTGTGCTCAAGTCCCGCATAATACGCTACTTTTGTGGAATATTTTCGATGTAATTTTCAGGAATGTACTGTAACAGCAATGAAACATCTCAGTCACTGAACTCACTGGTGCCATTAACCTGAAAAGTATTGGTATTCGACCCTTTACCTGCGCATTTAAACCTTCATACTTCATAGCTTAGTATACCCCACCTTCTTGTTATGCTCTCTTATTCGACTCCTTACCTGCGCGGTTAAAGTCTACATACAGTTACAATACCTCACCCTCTTGCTAACCCTCTCTCTCAAACAACATTCCTCACTCGGCCGTAATATAATTCTGGAAATTTTTGCTGTGCAGTTTGTTGGCCTTTCTGTGTCGGAAAAATTGGAAATGTTACGAAAGTACGATGAGAACAGTACTCTTACTCAGAAACAACTCTCTGATGCATTAGGAATCCCATCATCGACATTAAGAACGATAATAAAAAATCGCGACTCAATCACTACAGCTGCGACGTCGGGAGGATGTAATCGCAGAAACTGAAGTGTGGTAAACATGAGGACTTGGAGAACATTCACACTGTAAACAACTATAAATGTTTTTTTTTTCCAAAAGAATTAAGTACAGTACAGTTGGGACGGTCGTTCTGTGCCGGTGTGCTTGGTTATCTTGAGTAACAGAGTGAGTTTATAGAAACACGTGACTTACCGCCTCGGCTGGGATCTGCAGCATGTAGTGACATCATCATGCACAGTTGGTTCCAGGATGTGCGATGAACGGCGCATTCCACTCACAGTTGTCCAGTATCACTTATCACATCACACGTGTTATCATAATAAATACAAACTGATTATAAACATAACATGATATCCATGGTTCAATTATATAGCAATGAAGAAAAACAGACGCAATCAATATATCTAATCATCAGACAAACTTTCGATACCAGATATATCACCACCATTGCCATCGTGATCATCATCTTCATCGTCATCGCTTTCACTACTGCTGTCTCCGCCCATAATTATGAAGCTTTCAATTACATTTTCCATAATTCCTTCCTGTTCAATATATTCATCTTCGAGTTTATCAACATGTTCACATACTTTTTCCCATTTTTCTACACTGATGTCATCAACCCGTTGTTGGCACAATTTCATCACTTGCTCTAATTTAAAAGTTGTGTTTTGACCGGCTACCCACTGCTTTATATCTGCCCAAATCAATTCCAATGGATTTAGCTCAGGTGAATACGGCGGCAATCTGAGTACACAGTGTCCATTCATAGCTAAGAGATTGTCAATCACGTAAGTTTTATGAAGTGGCTTATGTGTTTTAATGAGCCCGTAAAGCTCCACTTTCAGCATATTTTCCTGAAACTGCACATTGTTTCTTCTAAGCCAGTCCTGCATATCACTTTTCTTTGAATTACTTGAGGGAGCTTTATGCAACTGCACGTTATGGTAAGGTGCGTTATCTATTATAAAAACAGATCTAGGGGGCAAATTCGGAATCAACTTTTCCGTTATCCACTTCTGGTAATTGTTGGTATTCATTTCATGATGGTAGTCTCCAGTTTTCCTGTTCGATTTAAACATCAGAAATGCGCCAGGTACAAAACCCGCTCGACCCCCTGCATGAACAATAATAAGCCTAGGTCCTTTCGAAATAGGCGCCAGTAAACCTCAGGTTTTGTCACCACTCCAATTTTTTGATCTTGTATGCGTGCTATGAATATACGTTTCATCCTCGTATATTAGAGGCCTACCTTCTTCTCTGTATTTCTTTATTGCGCGTAAATATGATACGCGCTGTTCTCGAATATCATGCCTTTCCTGTAATACCGCTTTATTATTTCTTGTCTTCTTCCATTTAAATCCCATATCACGTAAAATGATCTTTAAACTTGTACTACCCCCGTTAAAGTTTATGGCATCTTTTAGTTTAGGTAGCAGTTTACTGACAGTGGGCACTGTTTTGTCATTTATATAAAAATTATAAATTGTCTGTCGTATAACTCTTTTATCAAAATCATCAACATCTGTGATGCGTTTCGGTACACGATGAACTTTACCGGGCGTTCCAAAAGAGGTCCCTTCTTCCTCACACTGTTTCCCTTCTTTAATTATCTTTCTTATTGTTCTTTCGGGCACTTTAGTTGCTGCACTCACTCGTTCTTGCACCTTTTTCAGCGGTATTAAAAAGTCTCCAGAAGCTGCTTCACTCTTCATGAAAGAATGTATATTGTTCACAACTTCCCGAGTTTGGCTATGCAGTGTTTTTGCGCCAAGTTTAGACTGAATAGGAGGCATTTTAGTCTACACAAACACACACAACTGCAATTTGCCACGATTATAAATAAACAATATGAATATGAACTAACTAAACTAACAAACAGCAATTATCACGCACGTGGCAGGACGATGTTACACAGCCAAGGCTTTCTGCGAGACTGGCCACTTGCCATATTCTGCGCATGCGCGAGAGTGTAGGCTCACTGGCTAGCTACCATATGATTCTCACCGGCACAGAACGAACGTCCCAACTGTACATATTGTAAATGTCTTTGACATACAGTACAATAATTACATAATGAAGTAATACTGTATTACCTTTCTTGAATCATGTATCTCAATAAAGAAAAATGCTAATAGATACTGTATATAAGTCAAAATTAGTACAACCGCCTAATACGCGGTCTTGGTTAATATGCGGTTTACACCCGGTCCCTTGAACAGCGTCTTATCGGGTTTTACTGTATTTATTTAAAAACTAGCAGTAACAGCATTTACCACTTTTTTATTTACTCCACTTGTGCCAAATTGCACAGCTGTTCATTTTTATGTATTTGGTAAGATATTTCTGTTTAATAATAATAAAATAATATAATAATTTTCTTGTTTCTTTGTGTAATGCAGAAGCTGCTTTGTACGTATGCATTCCCACAATGCCAACAACTGCGGAATGGATACCAGATGGGACTACCTCTATGTAATGAGGACTGTGTGGCAGTGCGGCAGTTATTCTGCTACAATGACTGGGCTCTCATTGAAGACAGCAAGCAACGTGGAATCTATTTCAAATCGAGAGGACACTTCCAGCTTCCAGATTGCGAATCCCTCCCAAGCTTCCGAGGTTCTAATCCTCCAGCGTGCTCTCATGCAAAACTCACCGAGATGAAAATGGATGAAGTTACCTGTAAGATTACTTTTTGAATAATGCTATGGTGACACTCTCATTTTGTATTTTCTCAGCATTTTCTCATAAACTATTGACCAGATAAGATACATTAAAGATTATATATTACAGTTATATGAACACTAATATTGTCAAGAAACATAGAACTATTTCCTTCACTGCGTACCAGTAGTGTTAACATGGAGCAGCAACCACAGGGTAGTAATTATGGTGAAATCTCACCACTGCGGAGAAAAAGTAACGCTGTTATCCACGTTGGAGAAAGATCAATTATCGCAAATATAAGTGTTCCGATGAGGAAAAATTAAACAAATGTTTGCTGGAACCTCTTCATATTAGTGTTCATATAACTGTAATACATAATCTTTAAAGTTTCTTATCAAATCTATGAACACTGTATAATTGACCTAACATGTGTGTTTTATCTTTAAATATGAAAAAAGCTAGTGAAGAAAAACTGGTCAATTTTTACTACAACGTGCATCTTAAAATATAACGTTTAAATAAAAAAATTTGGTTTAATAAAACCTGCTTAAAGGAGGCCTTGAAACCCAAATACGTCAATATCCAACCGAACACAGATTCTCGAGGTTCTAGACATATTAAATTATTAGTGTTCGTATAACTGTAATATATAATCTTTAATGTTTCTTATCAAAACTATGAACACTGTATAATTGACCTAACATGTGTGTTTTATCTTTAAATATTGACCAGATTTTGTTCATTTGAATTTCTACTAGTCAGTTTATCTGTAAGTGATGCATATAATGTATAAAATGTTCAGTAATTATCTGGGAAATATTCTTCATGTTTATCTTCAGCATAACTTTTCTTCCATTTCATACAATATTCTGGTCACGAGACATAATCATATACTTTGTCTTTTCGGGATTTACTTCCAAACCTACCTCTTTACTTGCTTCAAGTAAAATCCCCTTATTTTCCCTAATCGTTTGTGGACTTTTTCCTAACATATTCACGTCATCCACATAGACAAGCAGCTGATGTAACCCGTTTATCCTTTGAAGAGGTGGAAAATTTCAAATACTTGGGAGCAACAGTAACAAATGTAAATGATACTCGGGAGGAAATTAAACACAGAATAAATGTGGGAAATGCCTGTTATAATTCGCTTGAGAAGCTTTTATCTTCTAGTCAAAAAATCTGAAAGTTAGAATTTATAAAATAGTTATATTACTGGTTGTTCTTTATGGTTGTGAAACTTGGACTCTCACTTCGAGAGAGGAACATAGGTTAAGGGTGTTTGAGAATAAGGTGCTTAGGAAAATATTTGGGGCTAAAAGGGATGAAGTTAAAGGAGAATGGAGAAAGTTACATAACACAGAACTGCACGCATTGTATTCTTCACGTGACATAATTAGGAACATTAAAGCCAGACGTTTGAGATGGGCAGGGCATGTAGCACATATGGGCGAATCCAGAAATGCGTATAGAGTGTTAGTTGGGAGGCTGGAGGGAAAAAGACCTTTGGGTAGGCCGAGACGTAGATGGGAAGATAATATTAAAATGGATTTGAGGGAGGTGGGATATGATGGTAGAGAATGGATTAATCTTGCTCAGGATAGTGACCAATGGTGGGCTTATGTGAGAGTGGCAATGAACCTCCGGGTTCCTTAAAAGCCAGTAATTAAGTATAACTTTTCTTCCAAATAACTGTCTAGAAATGGATGCAATGGGCTTTAAATAGATAGTGTTAGTTGGGAGAACTGAGGAAAAAAGACCTTTGGGGAGACTGAAGCATAGATGGGAGGATAATATTAAAATGGATTTGAGGGAGGTGGGATATGATGGTAGAGACTGGATTAATCTTGCTCAAGATAGGAACTGATGGCAGGCTTACATGAGGGCAGCAATGAACCTCTGGGTTCTGTAAAAGCCATTTGTAAGTAAGTAACCTGTGGTGACCATCCCATTTTTAATGGTACAGTCTCATTTTTTTTATTTTCTCAGCATTTTCTCATAAACTATTGATCATATTTTGTTCATTTGAATATTTACTAAGCAATTTATTTGGGAGTGATATGTCATCATCATCATCATCATCGGCGCTACAGCCCAATTTAAGCCTCGGCCTCCCTTAGAACTCTCTTCCATGCATCTCTGTCCCTGGTAACCAACCACTATCCTTTAATTCCCACTTTCTTTAAATCCTCCAACACTCCATCCATCCATCGCAGTCTTGGTCGTCCTACACTCCTTTTTCCTTCAAATTTATTCCCCATAACTTTCTTGGGTATCACATGATCTGCCATCCTTTGCACATGTCCTGCCCATCGTAATCTTGTTTGTAACCACATCAGGGGACTTATATAGTTGGTAAAGTTCAAAGTTGT